>NW_009201638.1:10737-23048 GCF_000690835.1 Fulmarus glacialis | reverse complement strand
GACTCATCCCACCATGGTTCCGTGACGGCAACTAAGTTGTAGCTACCCTGCTGCACAACGGCTTCCAGCTCCTCCTGTTTGCCGCCCATGCTGCGTGCATTGGTGTAGATGCACTTGAGCTGGGCTACCGATTTCTCTCCCGACATTGGCGTGCCGCCCCTAGGCTCTTCTCTAGGGAGCCTGGTTTTATCCCCTTCCCCCTTCGAACCTAGTTTAAAGCCCTCTCGATGAGCCCCGCCAACTCGTACGCGAGAATCCTTTTCCCCCTGTGAGACAGCTGAACTCCGTCTGTCCCCAGCAGGCCCGGTGCCGTGTAGACCTCCCCATGGTCAAAGAAGCCAAAATTCCGCCGATGGCACCAGCCCTAAGCCACGTGTTGATCCGATGAGTTTTCCTGTTCCCTTCAGCATTCATGTCGTAGCACAGCCAGCGCATATTCGTCCACTGAGTCTGGTGTCACCTTGGTCAGCACAGCATCCAGATGATATGCACTCTGCATGGTCCTGCCTTGTGTCACTCCTTTGCCCAGTAATTCACCTTCTCCGATGAGCCAGCAGGCTGCAAATCTGTCTCCTTAGTCCCAAAAGAAAACATGCATAAATATAGGACTGCATTAAGCACCTTCTAGAAGGTCTCATGGAGGCATCTGACTTCTTCAGAGTGGATTCAGATGAGGAACTTTTCCAGACAAGAACCTGAATCCAGGTGTGAACTCTTCAGTTCAAGGAGACTTGGGAGACCAAAAGCCCCATTTTAGAATATTTTGCTCCATTGTACAATATTATATTGCAGTCCCTGCTGTCTTGGCTGTGGCAGCACTAAGCTAGTTCTGAACTGAGGTACAGTGAGAGACAGCACCTGCCACAAGCTCCACGGAAAGGGTGGAAAAGCGGAAAAATTATTCTCCTTGCGTAAACGAGGAAATGAGGCATGTATGGAGAATACACGTGGTGTTCTACAACAAAGGGTGGGTGGAAGCCGACAAATGCAAAAGATGGTATTGCAACCCCGTGTGAAGTTTTGCCTTTAATGTCAGAAGTAAAGGGATTTTCCCCAGAGAAGAGGTGCTGTTCTTGAAGCCCAGCAGACCACATCCTAAATGCCATCAGTCTCCTAGAAGCACAGGCAGCACCATTCAAACCGGGAATAGTCACAGACCTTTCTCCTTGAAATGTCGTTGTCCAAGGGTCTACGGAGAACCAGCTACACAGGCTGAACATCAAACGCTGCCTGAAATCAGAAACCCTGTCGTTTTGATTATAGAGTCAAAACAAGGGTCTTTATGAGTTTGCTTGTCTTGTGTCACCCCAAAAGCAGGACACCACATTCAACCCCACAGGACAGGTCAGTTAATTATGTTGAGTGAGTCGATACATTGATCAATTTATCAAATGATAAACAGAGTTTCTGCTTTCATCAGGGTTGTGAATATTAATTGATTTGCAGGCTGAAGCTTGGTAAAACAAGTAGAAGGGGCATCGGGGCATCGCTGTATTAATTAGCCATGTTGAAGCTGCTTTTAGCTGCTTCCGAAGTTTAATCAATATGCTACATTTGAGTCCCAAAAGGCTTATGAAAACAGCCTTTGAAATCCTTTAAATTGTTGCCTTTGTGAGGTTTGGCATATTCTTGTTCTGCTGTTTTTCTTCCTTCTTTTTTCCCCTCTTGAAATCAATAGTGACCCATAAGGACTGGTAGGGGCGGGCTTTCTTATTTGTATCACAAATTTGCATTCACTAGGAATAGAAATAAAATGAAAAAGATCTTCTGTTTTAGTACAATAATAATAATAATCCTAGACATTAATGAGCTGCCCTCTGCCTTCCAGTTTCTATATGCAGTAAATTACCTCTATAGACTTAATCTGATGTGAATGGGCACGGCACCATTTAAATCATGTTTTCCTGAGCCCTTGCACACTGTTCAGACTTTGATTTAATACAAAGTAAGGTTTGAGCTTGTTAAGACATTTTACTGAGAGGGAGGAAGGAGAAGGTGGAGCTGATAATAAAGCCGGGAATGAAGCTGTGGAGAGAAGGGGATGAAGGGACCGCAACCACAGTACGAGGTGGGAAGATGACAGGGAAGGCAGAGCCGCTGCCGTACACTGTCTCGGCGTTTTCCCAGGAGGGGATCGTGGGAACACGGGCACATGAGGAGGAAGACATGAAAGCAGGGATGGATCGGGAGAGCGCTGGCCCACCAGTCTCCAATGCTTGGATGACGGGGCCGTTGGGTGCATGGAAACACCGCTGAGGAAGAGCAGTTCACCAGGAAAGGCACCGCAGGGAAGGGGATGAGGGGTCATCCCGTAGGCTGGGTCTTTGGGAAACGTCTCTGACCTTCACGCTCTACGAGTGTCTTGGGGAGGGCACGGTGTCTCTGCCACCAGCCAGCTTTACAGGGAGGATGGACAAGGTGTGATGAAGGAAGGGCTATGCATGCCTTGCAGAAATGTCCTGGTGGCCTGCCTTCCCGCAGCCTTTTCTACGGCTTTGTGGTTAACTCGGTGCTTCTTGCCCCAGAGCCCAGCTGAATCTGGGACACCCTCCTCTCCCAGGGGACGCCTGAGAGCCGAAGTCTTCAGTCTGTCCTCGTGACCTGTGGTATGCCGGGAGAGGCCGGGAAGCAGAGCCCCAGAAGAAGACCACCTATCGGGACCTCGGGCCACTGCTCCAGCAGACCTGAACATGCGGAGACCTGAAACAAATTTTCTGAATCCATGAGTTTCTGACCTCGTAATTTGTCACAGCGTTCTGCTATTTTGACTTCTCAGCCCTTTCCAAGACAAAACTTCCCCAGATGTGTCTGTAGCAGGTTTCCCAGCACTTTTCCCCTTGCCTTCAGCAATTCCGCTTGCCTTGACTTCCCGAGATCACCGCTACAGACGCCACATCAGCGCAGTCAACACGGGGAGACCAACAGTGCTTGAAACAGTTCTCAGGGCCACAGCATAATTATAACAATTACGGAGTCAGGCCCTGAGCTGTGCTTTCTGACGCACACATCTGCCACGCAGGCTTCATTGCATGTGCAGATCCTGTTGTTAATAATGGAAGATGCCCCAGTCCCTCCGGGGGCAACACTCTTTGCTTCGGGCAAGGTACTAAATCACATTTGAAGTTTCTAGGCCAAAATAGTTTACTTCTATTTTTGAGGAATGAAGTTCCCAAAAAGTGTGACACAAATTTCCAGGACTAACTTGGTTCACCTGGTAACGGGTAGAAAAGGAGGCAGCCTTGCAGTAAGTGAAGGCTAGACCATCCCGTAGTGATGGTGTAGAAGTGATTAGATGAATTAGAGAAAAATAGGGCTGAAAGGGACCCAAGAGCTGTGCGTGCCACCCAACTCCAAGGCAGAGTTAACTCTTCCCTTATCACTGCTGACACAGAGTCCTAGGAACATGAGAACATCTCAGCAACATCCCTGGAGACACCAATCATTTCTCAGGTCTTTGGATCACCAACAGTTCCTGCTACCAATCAGCCCCAAATGCACTGTGAGCCAGGAGAAGGCACAAAACCCTTTGACCAGTGGTATTTCCAAGCATGGGCTGGCCAGCATGTGATGAGGACAGGTCTGCTGCCTGTGGTACCCCACGCTGGCCTGAGTAATCCCTGCCACAGTCACGTCAGAGAGAAACTCCTGCAGAAGATGAAGTGAGGGGACTCTGACGGCATCCAGGCCCGTGGGTCTCTCCTGTTCAGATGTTCTCCTTGTTTGTTCCTTCCCTCTACGCCTTTAGCCAAAGGATAAGGATGTGGCTGCATGCATGTTGTAGGGCACATCTCGGACTCATCCTCCTTCCTCCAGCTCTGCCTGCGGTGGGCAGGAGTGGCCCATCAGGTCCCCCTTTCCAGCAATTCTAACCTTTCCTGTCACACAGATGCGTGCTTGAGATGTCCTCAAATCTGGCAACATGGCAAAATCCCCTTTTCCCTGTGGGATGGTGATTTGGGAAGCTGATCTCAATGCAATTTATGCAACCTGGTGATGAAATGGTTGCGCTAGGTGCAGAATAGGCTGTACAAGGTCAGGACTCCCTCCTGGGCCATGGACAATGGCAGTAACTGACATTAATAGCTTCTGCTTGAAGGGACGGGTCTGAACACTCAGAAGACCAATTAGCCTGTGACTCCTCCACAGAGGCCTCCCAGAGAGGAGGACAAAAAGACAGAGGTGTCAGAGCCAGGCAGAGAGGCACAGAGGAAGAGAAGGGAATGAAAATGCACGTTCTGCAGCCGAGCAAGCCACTTGCTGCTGGCAGAGATTCGGAGGAAGAAAAAATTGGTCCTGGAAGCAGTTCTCTGTGCTTCCTTCCTTGTCCATGGACTGTAGGAAAGGCTGGATTTGTGGCCAGGACACAATGGCACAGGCGGTAATGAAGAAGATTTGAGAAGGAGGCACCGAGGGAAAGCTGCTGGCCAGCTGTCCTGGTGCTCAGGCCATGCAGGTGGGAGACCAAAACGATGCTGATGGCTTCCAGCACCACTGTATAGAGCAACGTTGCCCAAACCTGCCCCCGTGGTTTTCCTCTGAAGACTCTTGAAAGGTTTGGTGGTCCACTGGTTCCTGGACCCCAAAGCAAGGAGTGAAGCCACTTGATGTGTGGGACATGGGTAGGGGACGTCAAGGCAATGCTGCAGGACAGCATGAACCGGTGGGTGAAGAAAGCACTGACAAGAGTCATTGCAGAGGAGAATGACCTGACGGCTTCAAAGCCCGTTTGGAAATGAGCCCTGTGCAAGCGCTTTACTGTCTCCATCACTCCTCCTGCTTACAGGAGACCAGAGGGAGACCCAGGAGTGCGCGTTGCCATTTATGACGATCAATACTTGGGATTTGTCCAGAAAAAGAGCCGCAAAATACATGTCCCTTGCCAGCGGAGCCTGGTTTTATGTCAGAGGAAAGCCTGGTAGATATATGTCTATGTATAGATTTATATACACTCACCTGCTTTTGCATTGCAGCAGCGGGAGCTGTCTGCCCCGTACCCCACTCTCTCCAGCATGGCAGTGATGATCCCCCACCCCAGTAGGGCAGATGTGATGGAGACCCACCTCGTCTACGGGGTTCGTGCTTCCTCTCCTGCTGATCTACCTCCTCTGGGGGGTAAAGCCCTTCGCTGAAGAGAAATAATACACGCCTCATGTCATCGTTAGTTTTAAAATTATAAAGGAAACCCTTCATCAGCACTGCCACAATTACCTTCCCATTTTCCTGCTTCACCTCATTAAAAGGAAAATGTTACAATTAAGGCACGGACAGGAGGAACAGATTAATGTTCTGTTTCTAATGCATTGATGAATCGGCACTTAGTCAAGGGGTTTAAAAATATTAAACCTTTCTCAGGAGCCATTCCAAAAGGGAGTGTTTCTTATTTGAGGGGTACTTTCTGAGCTCGGACCGGTGGTTCTCCATCACTGGTGCTAAGGGTGTATCAGCGGTGTTTGCCATAGGAGCGGGGTTTGCTCGGGCACGTCTCCCGGTGCTCTGATGGGGTGGTCATACGCTCCCAGGATGGGGCTTTCTCCATGGTGAATCTTCTCCCTTCACATCTAAGGTGGGGGTTTTTGGTGGGCATAAAGGGTTTTTTACATGGAATTGGACATCACGTGTTTTTATTCTTGCTTTTCAATCCCATTTCTCTCCTTTCGACACGTCTTCGTTAGAGCCGTGGCTTTGTTCTGTCAATTACAAAAGCCCTTCAGGTTTTTATTCCATTTTTTTAGGTCAGGTCCCCACTGCATGAAGGGAGGGGTGAGCAGGCAAGGGGGCAGGGGAAGTGTTGTTCCCAATCCACAAAACCAAATCCCTATTTCCTTCGGGATAGCGGCGTGCCCTGGGCCGCCCCAGGAGTTACCCTGGGGAGTGGGGTGCACCATCAGTGAACTACCTACTAGGCTAAAACTGCTTCAAAGGGGGCATAACAATGCCTGTAATCCATACCCATTTTCAACATATTTTCATCCCATTTCAAAGCCTTTTTCCGCTGCTTTTGTGGCCTTGAGCTAAGACTTGGGGCCCGCCGTGCCCACGTTTGCTACACAGTCGGTAAGTCCCAGCCCTCCTATAATGAAAATGTCACTAATGATAAATATTTAAAGGGATGCGATGCTTATCTTCATATTTACTACTCTGACCTTTATATATTTGGATTTTATTTTATGTTTTATATGGCTTGCCTTTGCCTTTTCACAGACACACGGTGCTGCGGAGCAAGAAGTACTGCAACGGCTCCAAGATTGCTGTTGCATTATAAATATGCGCACAGTACATACAATTACAGAACTTTAATGCCTGGTATAATTACTGTCTGCAGTTTGCATTAATGCTCAGGGTGATACAGTGAAGCAAGCCGTTCAGACGCCCAGAGATCCGCATCCCGAGGGGCAACGGAAAATCATTGCTTACAATCTTGCGATTAATTATTGTTGCCTTGCGTGGAGAGGCTGAGACTTTCCAAAGCACTTTGCACCCACAGTTGATTGAAATGCCTACGCAGGAACGACGCTGCTGTGCACGGCCTGCAGGCAGGGCGCTGCTTTATAATCAAGCAAGGGTCTTCAATTTTATTCTTGTAATATCGAAAGGGAAAAATCAAGGAAAACAGCAGGCATAAGGATGATAACGCCTGTATAACTGGTTGAGGCATCTCAAAACGTGATGTGTGTTTACTTGCAGGACTTTTCCCAAAGTCTCCTTGTGTTGCCTGACCCAGGAGCGTGCACTGGGAGATGCTGGGGGACACGGGGAGCTCACCCCGCTGCAGAGGGACCTGTGCCCCGGCTTGCCCGGCTCCTCCTGGGCAGGGCAGGGTGGCCAGCCCCTGCTCGGAGCAGTCCAGGAGCAGGGACAGGATTTACGGGTGTTTGGCAGATCCATCTGGACACGGCTGCCAAGAAACAGGGCATCTCCCGCAGCAGCGGGGAGAGGGAAATTCTCCAGACGGTTGCATCTGGCAGCCTTGGCCGAGCCCCACGGCCATTTTTCCTTCAAGGAGGGGGAAAAAAATGAAAGAAAGGAGTTCACAGGCTTGATTGGTCTTTGCTGAAAAACTTCAAAAAAAAAAAGGGGAAAAGAAAGTGCTGAGGCAGCTCCTTTCTGCGTCTTTGAACTTCAGGCTTTGAAAAGAGGTGGGGAAAATCTTAAGGAATTAACAAGGACTACTGGGAAATTACTCAGGAGTGCTCTCAGCTTGGAAATAAATACAAAACCCCCCTTTTTTTAATATATATATGCACACACGCATACATTTGCATGCACGTGTATGTGAGACTGTGACCCCTTCGGCCAGCCATTCATCTTCATCTCTCTGATTTTTTTTAATGACGTATTAATTATTTGATTTGTTGACACGGCAGCTGGGAAGGGTGAGAACTGTATTTCTCCCACTTTAGGGGCTGTGGAGGAGGCAGAGGCAGCTCGGCAAAGAGTCGGGGCTGCCCCCCCACGGCAACATATGCTGAAACTCAGCCTTGATCAGAATAGCTCTCCTTTCAGGAAATATCAAATTTTTTTTTGTCAAAAAAAGCCTCAAGATAAATATTCTTGGATGAAAACCTATAAAAAGCTCAGACTGACAAACTATTTTTTTAGGCACTTCTTTTTCTCCCAACAAGAATATATCTGTCAAGAGAAACAGATGTTCTCTATGAAAAATCTTCTTTAATTACAACTCTGTCAAAAAAACTGGAGACAGATTTCTCTTTTTTTCCCCCAAGCCCATTAAAATGTATGCGAATGGCCAAGGTTTTAAAGCCATGGCTCCTATCATAATACAATATTTAAATAAAACATTTCCCTATTAAGCTGGTTGAGTACCAGCAAAGCCACAAGTCGAAACTCACGGACAAATTCAAGTTGCCTAAGGTTTGCTTTTCTAAAGTGAGGTGCCGAGCCTAAACTTGAGCCTTCCCCGGCTGCGGCCGCCGGCAGTGCCGGTCTGTTTTTGGGGACCACCACCTCTGTGAACAACGCAGATTTCTTACTTAGTCAGGTGAGATGAATCCCCCCTCCAGGACTTCTGCAAATCAGGCCAAATATTTGCATAATAAAGTAAGAGTTTAAGATCCAGCCATTAGCCAGGTATTTCTTTAAATCTCACACCATTTCTTCAATAATTCTCGCTGTGTGCCCAGTAAATACTTTCTTTAGTAAATATATTAAAGCACTAACTAGCAGTCTTTGCTTTCTCGGGGCTAGTCTGCTCTCCAGAAGCTTGCAGACGACGGCAATGTGACATAAATGTTAAAAGAGGTTTCTCCGGCACAGCGTTTCCCCGAGGCTGGCACAACACGTGTTATCCAGGGAAATAAAGTTCTACTGGAGATAGTGGCAGAAATGCAAGGTTGATATTTCTTTATTTATTGGTTACAGTAATTGGCTAGAACATGGCTGAGTAGTTGGATGAAAATAATCAATAGTTCTTGTCCACTAATGAATGATTTTCCAGCAGTCGCTAGTGTAAATAGGTTTCATTAAAATAGCAAACCCTCCCAAACAAGAAAATTAACAAGAGCTTATGAAACCTATGAAATTGCATGGGTCTGAATATCTGACAGAGATGACAAATACCTGCTATTGTTATTTTCAGTAAACAGATTTTCTTTTCAATTTTCACTCTTGTCGCTTAAATAATAACAATACTTAGCAAACCCATTATTCCTTTCCCAGAAATCTTCAAGTGCAAAACGTGTCGGCCCCAACTCAGGAAAACGTCCCTTTCCTGAGCAACCCCCACGTGCGTGTGCTCGAGTCCTGCAAAGTTGGTGCCCCGTAACCGCACTAATAAACCGGGAATTTGAGGAGTTGAGTCTTCAGACCAGCCCACTTAAATCAAGGGGCCTGTGCATGATGCAGCCGTCGCTTTTCTTGACTCCTGGGAATAAAGTGGTGCGAAATCAACCTTCCACTGGCGGGTTTCAGCCCGGCAAGTGTGTGTACAGGGCAGAGCAGAAAGAATTGGGACTTTGTACCAATGCTGCTGGAGGATTCTGGGGTCAAAAGAGAGTGGGATAAAAGAAAAAAGACTGAACTGCTTGGTGTTGCTAATTTTGATATTTTTTCAAACTGTTAGCTTCACTTCCATTTCTTTTGTCCAAAGAAGAAAACTCAAAAAATATTTGTTTTGGCCAGCCTGGAGCATGGCTCCTTTTGCCCTAGAGGAAAGTGAAACTTCATCAACAGCTCAAAAGAACCAAAACCCCAAAGCTACTTGGTGAAAAGTTTCCTGACACATTTTCTCAGTTTCTCAGTTACTGCTGGAAGAGTCAGGAGTCCTTTGGGGAGCAGCAAGGATATTTTTGCAACTGGCTAAACTTACTACCTTGTTACATTTAACAGTAAAAAGCAGAGAAAGCTCTTGCTCTGCTTCTTGCTCTCAGAGGACTCCTTCTCCTTCTCCTTCTCCTTCTCCTTCCCCTTCTCCTTCTCCTTCTCCGTTTCTCCTCCTTTTTCTTTTCTCTTTCTCCTTCCCCCAGTCCCCTAAATCTCTGTCTCCCCGTGGTCTTCCCTCCCTTTCCTTCTCCCCATCACCCATTGCACGCTTGATGGAGAAGGCTTTCAAAGGCAAGAACAGATTTGGGGCACCATGCGTCTGTGCCAGCAGCGTCAACCAGAAGCCAGGGTTTCAGACGGGAAATTGGACTGATAATGTCCCTTTGAGGGAGGCGCTCCCATTTTTCATGACGGCCAGTCCTTTTGGGATGTGGATGAAAAGAGAAAGCATTTCATTTGCTCTTTGGAAGCTGGAGCCATAGATCAAGGCCCTGCTCATTCCCCCAAAGACTAGAAATAGCTTTTTCGTGCGAGAATTGAGGCTATCCTCTGTGAAAACTAAAACAGTTAGCTACACTTTCATCTAGAGGTCAGCAGTACAGATTTTCCTCCAAAAGCTGGATAAATCCAGGCTGTTAGTGCCTCTCCTTCCCACTCTCCTTAGTTATTGCTTTTCATTACATGAAGAGTGAGGAACAAGCAAATACCTCTGCTTCCCAACTTTGCCCTTGCCTGTTTGTACAAATTGGCCAAAATCTCTTTTTGCTGATGCTCTGGACCCGAGCAGCTTTGGTGCCTGTGATGTTCCTCTTTGCATGCCATGCTCTGGATGCAGATGCCCAGGTCTGCTTAACCCTGGCAGATGGCACAGGAAAGGTTATTTTCAGAGCACAACACACAGCCTGGGTGGAGATGCAGACTCTTCTCTATCATGAACATGGCGGTCCAGTACCTCGCCCATCAGGTAGGGTGGGTTTTGCTTCTGCAGAGCCTTTAGGGGCCTCTTCTCCTCCAGCCAGTACGTCCTCCTGCCACACATCATTTGTCTTTTGCTGGTTTTGGGGAGACAGTGACCTCTCCATCTTTGTCTTGTGTTGACCACATGGCAAGCTAAAAGACCACAGCTCCCCAGAGGCCACCCAAATGGCCAAGCGCTTGTGGGCAGCCAGGCAGAGCTCTTGGGTTGTGTTTGAGTACCAAAGAGATTTGGGTAAATCTCTGTGGTTCAGGCTCAGCTTTGCAAGGAGATCGCTTTGGCATCAGCCACCTCAGTGCAAATCCTCCTGCCCTGTGAGTCGTAGCTCTTAGGATTTTCCAGCATTGCACAGAAAGTCTTGTTACAGGGGTGGGGAACTGGGAAGCTGCAAGCCAAACCTGGACGAGTATTCTGGCCATTGCAGCAGCCTGTTTTCATCATACGAACCCCATTACCTCGAAAGCCCAGCCAAAGATCACAGCTAAAGTCACAGGCACGGCCCGAGCACGAGGAATGTGCTTGCTCTTGGCTCTGCTACAGGGGAAGCCACTTCCCAGCTCCTTCCCTTCCACCTCTCCAGAGCACCACAAAACATTTAAGATAGAAAACGCCGTTCAAATGACCTCAGCCAGAGCCCTGCGGATTTGACTCTGTGTCTCAACCTTGCCTTGGTTCCACCATCATGGCCAGCCTTGGCTACCATCCCTGTCCCTGTCCCCGCTCCACTCACCTGGCATGGGTGCTATGGGACTGGGATATTTCTGCTATCTGGGTCCAGTATCATCGCAGATAACACGTTCCTGAAGCCATGCTGCACTCCCACGGCCGTGATCCTCGCAGCCATAAATCCTGTGCTTCTGTCACGAACAGTGATTGCGCCTGTCTGGCATAATTTATTCCTTCGGAGCCCATGCAGTTACAGCAGAGATGATCACCCGCTCAAGGAGCAACGCTTGGGATGAAATCCTTCCCTTTTGAGAGCTCCTATGGAAAAACAGCAGCGTCCATAAACCGCCAGCATTGGTATATAGGCTATATCCCCACCCGGCCGCTTCTCTGTGATGCCCTCATCTCCCTCTGACCCCCTCTCCTGGCACCCTGGCTCATGCCTGTTTGCTACGCTGCAGCTGAAGAAACGGAGGGATGGACCCGCTCCAGGGAGGATTGACTTTTGGAGCCTCGCAGGCTGCTCACACCCATGACCTTGCCCTTCCCAGCAGCTCCATCGCTAAATATCCCAAATTCCCCCTGCCCTGCAGGGCTTTGCCTGCTGCTGACACTCGGAGAGGGGCTCAGCCCAAACTGTGGGATGAATAATTTTTCCCCAGGAGAAATCCCCTCCGTAGCATCCCCTGCTCCCCCCCGAGCCCCTCGCCTCGCTGCGGCTCCGGAGAGGAGATGACCTTGCCCTTCCCAGCAGCTCCATCGCTAAATATCCCAAATTCCCCCTGCCCTGCAGGGCTTTGCCTGCTGCTGACACTCGGAGAGGGGCTCAGCCCAAACTGTGGGATGAATAATTTTTCCCCAGGAGAAATCCCCTCCGTAGCATCCCCTGCGCCCCCCCGAGCCCCTCGCCTCGCTGCGGCTCCGGAGAGGAGTGTGAAGTGTGCTGTATTGTTTGTCACCTGAAGCACTTGAAAAAATCACACAAATCCATCAAAATAATGAATCTTCTCAGCAGTGGCAAATAGACAGAGACAGACAGGCACTCATCCGAAACAAGTCATCTTTAAAAATTAATACAAAATAAACAGCTAGCCTTTTGCTCTGTTTCCAGGGGGTGGCTGCCTGGTTCGGGCAAGGGGACGGGCAGGTGATGGCTCTCATGGGAGCGTGACCCCGGGGTAGGGACGTGTCCTCCTCCAGGTCCCTGTCACCATCATGGTGTCACACCGTCCTCGCAGCGCCTGGCGGCTCCGGGAACGATGGAGCAACACGACGGGTCGATGCCGCGTTATGCTGATGACTGCCAAGGGGGGTGGTTAGGAAACGGCCGGATTTTTGGGAGTGTCGGACCCTCACCCCCTTCCTCCAGCCTTGGCCGGCTCCCTCCAGC
>NW_009201638.1:9765-10646 GCF_000690835.1 Fulmarus glacialis | reverse complement strand
CGAACCAGCCTATGTCTGAGCAAGCTTGTAAACTCCTTAGGGGAGAGACCGCGCTTGCTTTTACGCCCGTACACTGCTTGTCACAGCGTGGGCTCCATAAATAATAAATAGTGGTGTTTCTGTCTCCTCCAAGCTTTCATTTTGTTACCCAGGTATAATATATCTATCTATATATACGTGTGTGTGTATATATATATGTTGTCTATGTGTATATAAACACAGACATAGATATATTTTTAGTGGCTGAGACCACTGTGTGCAGGACGGTGATGTATCAGGTGCGCGCTGAGCTCCTCCGCTCCCATACCGCTCCGACACCCGCGCACGCACCCCGTCGCCCTGCGCCTGCTCCCTCCTTTCACGCCCCGGCCCTTTCAGTCCAGCTGCTGCAATGAGTTTTGAAAGACACAAAACCACTCTTCTTGCTCAAAACTCTTTTTTCACAAAAAAGCTCGCCAGCGGGGGGAAAAAAAAATCAAACCCTGCTCTCTTTTGAACAAACCCCAGAGAAATCTAGTGATTAGCGTAGCTGGGGGGAATGATTTTTATGGGGTTCTGTAAACCTTCAAAAGATGGGTGTTGCTTCTTGAGGCTGGCGTCACCGCCGGGCGCAGGCTGAGTTGGGAGAGCAGGCACGCTGCCGGGGACCTGGCATGTCACCGACGGCCACGATCCCGCTCCTCCGATGAATCGAAAGGAAGGAAAACAGCAGAAGGCAAATTGCTTTCTGCCACAAGAATCCCTCTTTTGTTCGAATCTCTCCCATCTTGAGGGGTTTTTTTCTTATTTATTAGTCTACAAAGAGGCGGCTGTGCCGGTACCTGCGGGGCCTGCCCTTGCCCTGCAGAGAGGTGCGGGGACGGAGGGCGGGATGGAAGATG
>NW_009201638.1:9043-9721 GCF_000690835.1 Fulmarus glacialis | reverse complement strand
GCCGCCGTATGTCTCCGAGAAATGACACCACTTCTTCAGGAGCAGAGATTAATCTGAGCCGGCAGGAGAAGGACAAAACAAATCATCTACTGCAGGAATCTCATTTGATGCCTGTTAGTAAGAGCACCGGGATGAATGGCTTTTGTAAAGGCCGCACCGCAACATGTTTTTTTCCCCTTTTCTCCACTGTTCTGCGAATTGAGGTCTGTAAGGTGTGTGGCGGAGGCAATCCCGGGGCTCCTTTGGGCAGCGCCAATGCTGGAAGGCGGGAGCCACCGCCCCGCGCCGGCTCCGGCAAGAGACCCGGCACCCGCCGGCGTGGGACGAGGTGTTTTGGATTGAGGCTGGATGAAACTCAGAGCGTGGGATGTAAGAGCAACAAGAGAGCTGGAAGCTACGCTAAAGCTGCAATGGTGCTTGTACGCGCGGGGACAGGGGAGAGGTGGACTCATCCTGCAGCGTGCTCCCTCTGAATGCATCAAACCCACTTTTTTTAACCATGGGATCACCTAAAGGTCAGGGAGAAGGGTCAGGTTGTGGAGAAGGGGCTGGCATCCTCTGGAAGATTAAAAAAAAGCCCTGGAGGAAGTAGGTGCACGTCCCGTGCCGCCACGGCTGGGGGGACCAGAGGGTCTCAGATGGACAGCCAGCCACCGGCAGTCGGGGCTCGCCGCCCCC
>NW_009201638.1:0-9026 GCF_000690835.1 Fulmarus glacialis | reverse complement strand
CACCCCCTGCACCCCGAGACAGCGCCTGCACCCACAGACCGGGGCCCGTGTGACTCCGCAGCAGTGCTGCAAGCCTCCCGAGAGGGCACAGCACGTGCCTGCTGGGTATCGTCCCCATATGAGCCCACCCTTTGGGAAAAAAAAAAGAGCCCAGATTTTCCAATTGGGAAGGGTCACGGCAGCCTGCAAACCCGGCTGTGGAGCTGTAGGCGAGTCCTACGCAGCTGGGCAGAGCCCAGCCTTTCCCTTTCCTTTCCCCGTTAAACCCAATCTCTTGCCATTGCAAGAAGTCCCACCGGTGCTCCTTACCCTACCCGAGAAGTCCAGCCGGGGCGGGAGCGGTACCTAGCGCTGAGCACTGCTCCAGCGCTACACAGTGCATCTCAGATCGATACAGAATCAATTTAATTGATCTTTTTTTTAAGGCGCAGTCTTGGAATAGTTGAGACTGTGTAAGGTGCAGCTAAGCATGTACTTCCACAAAATAATTTGTCAGGCCCCACTGTAGAAACCTAATGACGGCTGTAATTTATTGCTGACAGACGGTATTTATCACCGCAGCATCCTCTTTCTCTTCCTCTGTCTCGTTAGGAATGGCATCAATAATGTTTATTGTAGCTTTTAATTTTTTATCGTTGGTATTCTTACCTGTGCTGATGATGGCTGGCTGGAGATGAGAAAAGGCATTAGAGCAGACAGAGGCTTTGATATGTATTCAAGGGTAAATGATGAATTTAGGAAATTCTTCCTGAATGCTCACACAGGGTGTACGCTGTGGCGGAGCCTGCCCTGACAGCGGGGAAAAAGTGGGGTGTTTCCTCCCAAAATCTTGCCTTCCCCTTCCTACCGAGTCCATCGAGCTGTGCAGGGTCTGCGGAGGATGCTCGCGCCCTCCCCAGAAAAAGCCCCAGTGCTCACCCATGGGCTCACGCTGTCGGGTTTCCTCCAAATTACCCCAAAAAGTTGTGCTCCCGGCCCAAAAACCAAAACCCACGGCGGTGAGCGGGAGCATCCTCTGCCGCGTTTCCCACCCAGGCTTGTCTCGCTGCTGGGTTTACAAAAAATACTGCCTTCCCGTCGAGACCACCTCCGAGTAAATGTTACTTACTTGTTTTTTCTGCACAGTTTGCCATTGCCCCTCCACTAAATGAAGCGCGGCGTTCCTCGATAGATGCCTGCATTTTGCATGCAGCCTCTTTTCACACCTATTAAGCGATGCCCTGGTTAAACCGAAATCTGTGAGCATGCTGGCAGTTGCTTCGCTGCAGGGGGTTGTTCGCTGCCCGCACTTGAATATTCAGGTGTTTGGACTGGCTGACAGGAAGATGCCCTCGTGAAAAATGATGTATCCCAGGCAGGACTTCTCGGCCACGCTCAGAGCGCTCACATCATCTCACGCCTGATGCCGGGAAGCCCCTGGGTGCCCCAGCTTTGCCCCCACCCTTTTGCAGAGTCACAGGGCACCTATTTGTGTCCCTAAAAAGATCTGAAACCTCCCCCACCTTGAAATTTCCCCCTTTTTTCCTACGCTTTCTACTAACCCTTGAGCGAACGTGTTGCACTGGGTTTTGATGCCCTCTGAACTGCCGGGGCCAACAGTTCCCAAAGGGGATTTTTTTTTTTCCTCTTTCCAGACATGAATAATTACCAACCCAATGGTTATTTTAGCATCATTACGGGAGCCTCTCAGACAAGCTGGTCATTTACAGATTAGATAGACGTTGCTTACATTGTTCATAACTGATTACAGGATTGACAGTTTGGCTTCCTCCCAAAATTTGGAGTCCCAATTTAGCGTAATTGGAACTGAATGGCGGAGTGGGTGGGGGGAAGGGGATAGTGACTGCTGATGATTTAGCGAACGCTGATTTTATTGATCCCTGAAAAGCCTCTGATGTTGCAGGTTACTCTTTATAAGGCAATAAAGTTTATAGTTTGGGTTGTCCTAGGGGAGTAACTTCTACGTGTCTCTAACCGCTCCCAGGCGATTGCAGAGGCTGTTGCCAGCCCCAGTTTGCTGATGAACAATCAGAATCCAAGCAAAAAGCCGAAATTCGGTTCTTGTCTTGGAATCAAAATTGCAGAAAAGCAATGATGACCAAATTAAAAAGTAATCCCCCCCAAGTGTAGGATTTTGTTGCTCTAAAAAACCTTTTAATTATTCTATTCTATTCTATTCTAATTCAATTCTATTCTATTCTACTCTATTCTACTCTATTCTACTCTATTCTACTCTAATTCTAATTCTATTCTAAATTCTACTCTATCCTATCCTATTCTATTCATGTCCCATCCCATCCCATCCCATCCCATACTATCCTTCTGTTTAATTCTTCTATTTCTTCTTTCTTATTTTGTCCCACAAAATGTTGGAGTTTATGATGTTCACCCTCAATATATTTGTAGCCTTTCTTGCATTTATTCTCATAATCCCGCTCTGACGTAGGCTGGGATTGGTATCTCTAAAAGCACAAAAGATCAAGAAATTTGTGCAAAGCAACAACAAAAAAAAAAAATCCATGGCAGGAACAGGATACATTCTGGATCCTCAGCTGCCAGCACTAGTGATGGAACCACGGCAATTTTGGTCAGATCTGCTGCTAAAACGCCGATGAATAAAACACCTGCCCCGAAGCAAAGGATGGGCAGGCTGGAGCGGAGGAGCCTTGGGCAGGGCGCAGGGCTGCTCGGCCGGGCGGGGAAGCCGCCGCCACAGATGTGAAAGCAGCAAGGCCGCCGAGCAAAGGCAAATGTTTAAACAAGTCCCAGGCAGGCACCAGGCGGGGTTCAATCTGCAGCCCCAGGATCCTGAGTAATTGCAAACTGGGAGCATTTCTGGAAGGGGTTGAGGGCTTTTTTTTTTTCCCCCTCCCAACGCCTTCGCTCCTTCCCTCTGACCGCTGAATTCTCTCTAATGTACTGGCAGAGCTCCGGTTGCTAGTCCTGTGGCTTTGAGCTCATTTGTCAAACCCAGAGATCTTTATGAAAGGCTGTTAGCAGAGCATTTACTTCCCATTTCTCATCCTAGGCTGTCATCACCTTCCAAGATTAATTAAGGAAAAAAGAAAAGACATCTTGTCTCTCTTTTGTTTCCCCCTTTCTTGCCTTTTTTTTACAGCCCCTTTCTCTCCATTCATGTCCTGAATACTGCCGGGGAGCAAAACAAGCAAAACCCAATACTTTCCTCTTCCCTCTTGTGGGTAATATATCAATTTTTTTTTTTGCCTCTCTGTAAGTGGAAGTGGTTGGGTGAGCTTTGTCCTGAACATCAATTCTCTCACACTGCCTCAGCTGCTAAAGCTAAGCCAGGAAAGATCCCAAATCCATTGACTTATGATTGCTTTAAGTGCTTGTTTCAGACTTACAGCCCCAATCCCAGGGGTCGGTGTCCTGTCCCTGAATCACTTCCAGGGTGGCACGATGCTATCCGTCTTGCTCACCGCGGGGTAATTAGGTGCTTTTGTTCAGGCACCGGTTCACATACTTGTACCACTTGCTGCTGTAGGAACCACAACCTGTGGTTACGGAGCAACGGTCTTTTCCACGGCCCCGTGTGCCCAGGATCCCAGATGCAGCAGTGTGTTTGCTATAGCTCAGGCTATTCGGTCTGCTCCTCAGCCCACCCCGGTCCCAGCCGTGTGAGTGAATTGTACTTAAAAACCAGTGCTGCCCCGTGCCGGTGCCACATTCCCAGCCCCGCTGCGCCCACGCTGCCCGGGCTCCTCTCAGCGCAGCTCCAGTAACCTCTGACTCGGGTGATTATTTTTCACCCTTTTATTCAGTGGCAAACTCACGTGTCACGTTACACGGAGGTTTGTTTTACAGTTCAACTGTCCTCACAGCTCTTCTCTCTCTCCCCAGTCTGACCAGTTCACCCAGTGGCTGGCCGTGCCCGACCTGCGGGTGCCACGGGCCGGCGTTATCGGTCCCTCTTTGCAAGCAGGGGAAGGAGAAAACACCTCCTCACGTGTGGGTCATCGCCGCCCTAGAAAAAAATGAATGTAAACTTAAGGAAACGCAGGAAAAAGGCCCGTCAGTTGGCATTGGCACCCTCAGGTGTTCGCAGTACGGCTCTTCCGCGCCGCCGCCAGCCTCGCCCCCGACATTTTGCCTCGCAGATGTGAGTCAGCCACAGAGGAGGAAAAACGGTCTTAGCTCAGAGGGTAGCTCCCAAATGCTGTCCTCGCTGACGTGTGTGACAGCGGGAGCCCCCCCGCCACGGCACCGTCCCCGTGCCACGAGAGCTGCCACCACCGTCGCAACGGCGGCTCGGGCTCCCTGCCCCGAAGCGGGAGCCCACAGGAACAGAGGGCACCGCGGGGAGAGGATGGAAAGGTTTTTTCCCTTTCTCCTTGCTTTCCCAGCGACTCATCCCGAGCCCACTCAGACCAACCAAAGTCTCTCCCGGACTTTGCTGGGCTTCAGATCCAGCTCCGCACTAGTGCAAGTTTAGTCCCCTGGTTTTTTGAAGCCATCAATCACCACCATCTCTAAAACCCCAAGCCACACACAGAATAAAGATGTGAGGCAACGGATCCTCGGCTGATGTAAATCAATATGGCTCTCCCATTGTCGGTGGAGTTAAACTTACAACTAGCCGGGGAGGTAACCCAAAATGCTGCTCGTTGGAGCAAAAGAAATTTCTGCAGTAATTAGATCTGGAGCATGATTACCCAAAGGGAAACGAAAAACAAATGTGGGTGACAGATATTTCCAGGATAACTGCAGTTATTAATGCTTTTCTCTACCAGTGACAGGCACAAGGGATTAGTATTGCCTGAAAAAGTCTGGTTTACTGTGGGAAAAAATGAGGGCTGGAAATGAAGCAAGTAGAAGGCCATATGCTGCTCGGTGTGCTTGTGGGGTCCTGGGAGGATAGCTTTAGCCAAAACAACAAAAGGCAAATATGCGAGGCATATGTGAGAAGAAACAGGAACCTGTTGCTTCTAAGTTTCCAGTTTAAAAAAAAGAAAAAAATTAGGAACCTGTTATTCACAGTTGCAGCGGCTCACCCTGAATTAGTGACCCTCCGTGCGAGCGCCCCGGCACTGCTGAGCACAGCGGGGTGCGTTCCGGACTGCAGAGCTGGGGCTTGCCACAAGCATTTCCAACGTAAAGCCTTGCCTTTCCTCCTGCCTTGCGTTATTTGGGTGGCAGCACGAACCCCCCAGCCCTCCCTCCCACCCCTGCGCCCGCAGAGCTCGGCAGGGCGGAGGCGGCCGCTGCCAAGGTGCCGCAGAGACCGTCCCCAGCACGTCGCTGCAGGAGATCTGGTCCTCCCCAGCAAGGCAACGGTAGAAAACGCGGGAGCTGGCCAGTGTCCTTGCTGCACAGCTTGGGCAAGCAACCGCCAGCTCCAAGCGTGACCAAGCACGGCCGAGAGCTGCGTGTGGGCCGGTAAGGGCACAGGAATAGCAGGGGCTAATCCACGCTTTGCTTTTGGGCGTGCGCGCTTGTAAATGCCTCTCGCTGCTCTGAGAGCATCACTCAGCGCATCTGGCTACCGCGAACCATATGTGCTCGCTCAGAAACATCCCATCCTTTTTTTTTTTTTAATAAAAAGTTTGCAAGCAAGTGGGGCTGAAACACCGGCATTGAAATGAGAGCAAGGATCTTTTTTATTTCTTTCAAATATAAGGAGTGCTGACATCTGGGGGGTAGCAAGATTTAATTTCTGACACGGTTGTTTGTCAATAAGCATCATTTGGAGCAAAGGTGGTTTTCTGGCGTCTGCCCTGGCCTCTGCTCCCCACGGGTGCTGGAAACGGCCTGGCAGAGCCTCCGCCCAGCCCACGGCCCCATCTCTGCCTGCAGCCAGATGCTACAGGGAAAGCTCAAGACCTTTACAGCAGGCAGCTGTTTGATAACCTGTCCACACCATCCAAAATGCATGGCACCATCAGGGCTCCTAACCACAATCAGTCTTCTTACCTGCTGAAAAGTCACTTATATCTTCATTTCTCCTACGGATTTGATACGATGGGCAGCTCCACAGCTGGGGTACCTACACGCGGTTCTGCTGAGGCAGGTCGAACTCAGGTTTGAAGCACAGTGAAAGCCCATGGGCATAGATCCGTCCTTCGGGTGGCAAGCTGTAAACCATCCCACCAGTACCGCGGGGGGAGGACACCCATTGCCTGGCTGATGAGGTGACAAGAAGGTGTGAGAAGCTATCGGGGAGGTGGGAATTGTCATGGCTCAGGGCAACATCAGCATTTCGGATGTGGCCAAAGGCAGGCAAAATTTAAAAAGCAGAAGGAGGAAACATCCCGGTGTGCTTGGCGGGTGGTAGCTGCTGCCAAAAAACCACTTGAGTTGGGTGATCCTTGCTACCTGTCCTTTTGGGGTATTCCTAAGGGGTGTAACTTGACCTGTCCTTGGGCCTTCCCCCATACCAGTAACCATCACCCCCAGCAGACAGCTACAGCGTCTCATTCCGCAGGATGTCTGGTGTATTCCAGCTTTCCAGGCATTTAAGGATGATTTGGCTTTTTTTGCGATGAAATCACAGTCTGACACAAATGGACTTTTGCTGTTGATGCTCTGGTTCTCCGCAGGATGCCTGGCCTGGAAATACAGGAAGGGAAGATGGTACCAGGGGTTTCCCACCTGGCAGCTGGATGGGCTTTCACCAGGTCTCATGGATGAGAGAGTGGATTTTAAGAATGACACTTACCTCCCCTCTGTACTTCAAATGGGCCTTGGAACATCCCCCCAGGTACCCGGGAAATACCCGGGAAAAGAACAGCACAGCCCCCTCCTACAAGACACATTCAGTAGAAGTCAAGCATCTCACAAGCAATAATGAGAAATCCACATAAACACCAAAACCGCAATGCTGAGAAGGACAGCCAGAAAAACTCCCTCTTCCCAAATCTGGGAATTGCTTTTGTTCATGGCTGGAGAAGTCTTACCTAGCAGAATACTTCATTAAACACGGGGATTCCCCCCATCCCCCCTTTAGAAAATTGTGACTTTTCTATTTGACCTGAAAACTGAAAGTCTTTGGCCAAAAGATAACCAAACACAGTGGATAGTGGGTGCAAACTGCTGGAACTCTGATCTGGTGGGGCTCTTCTTTGCCTAAAATCACCTCCCCCCCCAAAAAAAAACCCCCACCCCAAACCCCTCCATGTTTCCACAGCTCAATATGCTGACGAAGAAAACTCAGACAGCTGGAAAGACGCATCCCAGGTAGGAGCTCCTGGACCTCTTCCCATGGGAAAGCCAGGTATTTATTTAAAGATAGGACTGAACTGCAACAGACACAGGGAAATGTCAAAACATTCCACAAGTAGGAAGAGGAGCGAAAACAATTGTCTCTGCAGCCTGCGCATAATGAATAACTTATAGCCCGGGCGAAGCAAAAGTCGTAATACAGCAAGTCAAAGCAAAGCGCGGCTAAATCGGTGTTTACAGAGGGGAATAGCGCTTCACGCCTTGGCCAAAACGTCTTCAAGCAGACCGTGTAAACTGAGCGCTGATGGGGCAGATAGCGAAGAAAAACATAACACATTACTCTAAAAACATGAGGAGGGATAGCGAGAACCGGGCAGATGTGCCTTCCCCCGAGTGTGGTCATCTGGCAACGGAGCATCTTGACTGATGTAGTTATAGGAGAGAGCGGCGCTGCCGGTGCCAATCTCCCTCTGAAATACAAGGGACAGCGAATTTAGGCTTAAAACCTCAATTTTGAATGGCTGAAGTTAGATGAAAGACTGCCCTCCTGCATGCCGCGTGAATGATTTGCAGCAGGGCAGAGGGATATGATGAATTAAAGTCTTTGAAGATTCCTGCTTGAAACCATCCAAGAACCTCTTTCCAACAAAGCTGCATTTTGGGGAGCATAGCAGCATTTAGGATTTGTTTTCAAATCACAACCGAAACCTAGAATTAAATTTTGCTGCATATAGACTTGTATAGTCCTGCCAATTCCCATTGTAATGCCTTTATTTATCACCTCTTTCCTAAACACAAATGTGAGATAACTTCAATAGGCAAAGAAGTTTTGCTCAGTTGGCCAAGACTGTCACTTTTAAAAATACTTCAAAAAAATATTTAAATTGGGGGAAAAAAAAAAATGCAGAAAGTTCTCTAAAAAGGGACAGAATAATTTTAGAAATCAGCTCCAGAACTGGCTGGATTCTGAAAATGTCTAAAACTAAAAATAGAGAGAAACAGATGATTTTTTTCGCCCCCTTTAATTATTTTCTCTTTTTTTGCTCCTCACATTGGGGTCACTTCTAAGTTTACATCCAGCCTACGAGCCTGTGCACAGGAAACATCCTTGCTGTTATTCTGGACTAACCGACAGCTCTGGCTGGCATCCAAGCACAGCCGCAACAAACTCCAGTAAGCCAAAAGCGAGCGTGAACGCCAAAACGCGTCGGAGCAATGTCACCACCGAACGCGGTCCTGCCTGGGGGACAGTCACCTGTACGAGGTCCCCGAGCCTCTGGGGGCTTCTCGGCGGGGATCCGGCAGGAGCGAAGCCCTGGTAGAGGCATCCATCTCTGCTGGAAATACGTTTTGGGGTGGGCAAACTGGAAAACTGGCTCATCACTAACCGCATCTGCCTTTTCGCCTGTGTGCTGATGGCACCTTAGGGATCTAATGCAGATGGATGCCGCTGCAGCACCACAACCCAAACCGGAGTCCCTGGGCCAGGGGAGGCGGAAACTTTTTGACCCTTTGTCTTTAGTGATGGGGATGATAATGTGAACAGCAGCATGGGTCTCAGCACAGCCGGCGGCTTGGCTCGTGGAAAGGTTTCTGCTTTAGGCTTACCGGCTGCTTGGCATTTGGGAGTACTACAGCGTCGATCAAAGCAGGATGAATTAAAAAAAAAAAAAAGGGAAAAAAAAAAAAAGGAGAAACCATGATGAATTCATCCTTCACTGTGGCATTAGCACAACCCCAGCCCCGTCCCTCTCTTCCTCGTCAGCAGTGAAAAATGCCTCCTCTCTGCCAACAATTACCTGTTTCGGCTCAACCCGTCGAACGCCGGCCCTTCTGTAAATGGCAGC
>NW_009201637.1:0-15195 GCF_000690835.1 Fulmarus glacialis | reverse complement strand
GGGAGCAGCGCCTCTTGCTCCTCGCCGGGGCCAGGCTGAGGAAAAGCCGCCCAGCTCCAAAGCCGCGGGGACACGCTGGGATATCCTCTTACCCGCCTGAAGCAGAGCCCCGCAGGCTTCCCTGCTGAAAGCACAACTGCTGGCAAAATCAGCAGCGGATTAGCAGTAATGAACGCATAATGGGTTTAATAATCCCATGATTTTCAGCTACCCTTTGATGAAGGCTGGCCTGTTGACAAAAGGGACGGGAGTACGTTCAGGGAGCGACTCCCCCCCGCCAGTCTGCAGGGAACAAATTTAGAGGGCAAGCTGTTAGACAACCCTCTATTTTGTCTAATAGGGGGAGGTGGATGTGGGGAGGATGCTCACGGAGGCTGCGGTGGGAGCAGGGCTCCCATGATTTTCAGCTACCCTTTGATGAAGGCTGGCCTGTTGACAAAAGGGACGGGAGTACGTTCAGGGAGCGACTCCCCCCCGCCAGTCTGCAGGGAACAAATTTAGAGGGCAAGCTGTTAGACAACCCTCTATTTTGTCTAATAGGGGGAGGTGGATGTGGGGAGGATGCTCACGGAGGCTGCGGTGGGAGCAGGGCCTGGCTGGGAGAAGGGTGGCTCTGGGGGGGAAATGCTCCCTGCAGCTAATTCCAGCAAGCTAGGGTTAAATCACGAGGCTGGGGATTTTTGAAGGTGGAGTGGATGCGAGAAGAAGTGCTTATAAAGGGAGGATTAGGGATGCATAGTAGTTTTGAGGCTGAGAAGAAGGAATTGACTACAGAGGGAGAGATGCTGGAGAGGGCTGGGGAAAGGTGAAGTAGGTACTTAGCTAAAGAATTGGGAAGGTTGTCTACTTTAGATACTTTCCATTGTTAAGAGCAATCAGAGCAAACAACCATATGTTAAGGTTTCCCTAAAAATGTTTGGAAAGCCCTCAAATTGCTGGTTATGTTCACCTAGCCATTGCAGACAGCAATCAGTGCAGCTTCAACCCGAGTGTGCCAAGGACTGAAGACAGTTAACTGAGGGCTCTTGCGCAGATAAGACCTACAAAAACAGCAAAGCCCTACCCGGAGATAGCCAAAAAAGCTGTAACAATTATAACAAAACCTCATCGTTGTTGGGCTTTCCTGTAATAGACAAACTGACTGTGTTTCAGCGTGATTACAAAATCTCCAGTTTCCATTGCTGACTCTGACTGAATGGTATGTTTGGAGCCGATCTCACTGAATTTGTCCTAATCGTGTTTGTTAGCATTATACTGAACACCACTCAGTTGTGCTCAATGTTGTGTTAACTATTTCAGGCCTTTGAATTGTAGTTAAATGCAACAAAATTTGTTAGCGGAAACAAACCTTCTGGGAAATTTAAATGCAAAGTATTCTGAAAATATATTGGGGGTAGTAGAATATACACAGCATTTTCCACAATGAAAGGGAGATTTTGGAAGGTCATGGAGTAATTCCTATAATTTTCATCGATGCAATTTTGAATTTCCTCTTGGTATCCAAAGACAATTGGTTACAATTTTGATGCAGTTCAGATTTTAAAACCTGCATTTCTTCTCCCCCACCCCCCACCCCAGCATCTACAATATACAGACAAGGTAGAGGTTATGCAGAATTGTTCCTGCAGGCATGTGCCATGTTTCTTTAACCTCTGCACTTAAAACATAAAATTAATTTTTCACCCTCCTTTTCCACTTTGGTAAATCTCTCCTAACACATTGAATTACATACAATTGCAGATTTTATTTACATTCTATTTAGTATTACCTACAGCTTCGGGTTTGTGTGGTTTTTTTAAATAAAAATGAACAAAAACATGGCCCAACTTTTTTTATGATGCCCTAGTTTTAAGCTGCAGGAATGTAATGACAGCAGAGAGTTTGCTGCTGTCATTTTCTATTTATATGTTTTTCTTGGGAAATTGGATGGAGTCAAATTACCGCAGTATTTTCTTAAAGTGAAACTTTTATTGAGTTTGCTAGATTTGCCTGGCCTGTTGTACTGACAATGGTAATAAATATTTACAAGAAATTAAAACATCACATTTAATTCGGATAAAACAGCTGTGTGTAACGTATGCCTCTACTATGCATCGTTGTAGCTGATGAGACTACATCTCCCAGCATACAACTCTCTGTTTTCCCTTTAGCTGTAGATCAAGATGAGATACAGCCGGTTGGGAGCTGTAGTCACTAGTCATAGCACCACAGTCAAGGAGGCACTAACAAGAACCATTGCGAAACTCTTTCAACACTGCATCATAAACCATGACTGAATTATTGAGAAGAATCATATTTCACTGTTTGGAACAAGAAATTTCTATTAGCATAATAAAGCATATTTAAAATGATGTGCTGTTCCACGGGGTATTTTTAGATAATATTATTTTCAGAGGATTTTTTTGTGCTTCCTTTTGTGCTTTAAAAAAGTCTTTAGATGGATCGTATTTGCCAAGAGTATTTCTAAAAAAAATTATGTATGAATAGATATTTACCACCTATGCACACTTATTGCAGGTTATTGCAGGTAGGAGGATGATTTTGTCATTGAAACTGTCAATTTAGAAAATTCCACAGTTTGTCCAATGTTCCCAATGACATCCTTTCCCATAAAAGAGAATATGGGACTGCAGTTGCTACTGGGATCACACGGCAATTTAACTGCATTTTGGAATCAGTTTCTGTCGTAATGGCCATATTCTGTACGAGTCTGCTGTAATCTCTGTGTGCTGGTATTGCCCAATGCTCCTTTTAACTCAGTTTTAATACCAGTGTTCTGGTTAAACTTCTTTTATTATAAGGTATATCACGAGGTATCAGAATTTTGTTTACACGTTCCTTAAACAGGGGATGCTTAGTACAAATATTAATGTGTTGCATGATTTAGGTTTCTTGATCCCTAAGTGAAAAAGCTGTCCTTCTTTCAGTGTCTCACATGTAGTTTATTCAAAAGGTCAGGAAAAGCAGAGGCTTTTGGTTCCAGCTTCCCTTACTTATCCTCCCTGTTTCTTTTATTGTCTACCACAAATATGTGACGTAGATGGGAAATAATATATTTGCAGTTATTCTGCAGCCTAAAAAGCTGGTAGACTGTGGGCTTTTGTTTTGTTTGGAATAGGATTTATATCACCTAATAACACTTATCTAAATATTAGACGTATAATCAAGCTGTTGTCCAGGCTATCTTGGTTCAGCGGAGAAAGACAGGCACCTTCAGATGATCATTACTCCTATGCTTACATTGGTGTCTAAAGCAGTTTGGGTGAGTTGCCTTCTGAAGGTGAGTTTTTCTCTCCTGCAGTTTCTGTGACTACAGAAGAAGCTGAGATGACCACCTAGAACTAGACCCTTAATTTTTAGGTGGTTAAAATTAATTAATTACCTGTGGTGCATAGAGGTTATCTAATAGAAATCTTCATAGTAATGATACTTGTGGCCCATAATAGTGTGATCTTGAACTTGCCAGAACTTTATATGTGGCTTGTGAAGTACTGATGCCCTGCCCCATCTCCTCCAGTGGGCTGTACCTATTTTTGGAATCTGAAAGCCAGCTGGATGACTATGCTGCAGGCTTTACGTCTTCTTGGTACTATTCCTGCAACACCCTGTTGTGATGAGATCTGTAGATATCTGCTCAGGCAGCTGTGCCATTGGGAACTCCATAAAATGCCAGTACTGTAGCTATGATTAATAATCACATGATGTTTAAATCATCAAAAGCACACACCTAGGGTGTATCCTGTATCCAAACTGAATTTATCTGAAAGATGTCACAAAGACTTTGGACTTTTGAAGAACATGGTATGCCAATGTCCCGCATTCTTGAAATGCAGCAGTTCTGATAATATTTGCTTTCTGCTAGAGTCTTGAAAAGTGCTACACAAACGGCCACACTTTGGCCCCTCTGAGACGAGATTTATGCTCTCCTGACAGCTTTTTAAAACAACATTCAAACAGTTAGGACATTTGTTAGAAACAAATGCTAGTAATTTTCAATCTACAAAATTAGGTACAAAATCATTAGGGCATCACAATGTGGTTTTCTTTTTCTAGCTGTAAGAGACAGAAAGCAATGCTCAGTCATGAGTTTTATTTTTCTGGTGAGAATTTGCTGATGGAAGTAACCTGCAATTCAGGAAAATCAGCAAAAGCAAAGTACAGTAAAGACCTAAATATCAATAGAGGGAAAATCCTTTTATGCTGAAAATTAATATAAAGGTTTATTCTAGAATATTGTTATTATTTTTGTCCTGCCATTTTTCTCCTACTTTTTTGTATGTGAAATATGGGAAAAGCACGGCACCTCCCAATTTCTACAAAAGTCCAAAACTTGCACAAAAATAAGAAGACAAAAATTCAGGCAGCTCAGGAAGATAAATGCAGTTTGTCAAGGTTTTCAGAGCTCATCTGCAAATCACCTGCATTTCACATGGTTCCTTCTATCTGTAGCAAAATGTCACTGAAGACGTGGTGGCCAGGAAAATTTGCTTTTCATGTGAAATGGAGAAATTAAAAAAGAATGTGAATATAGTCTACAAGCATTTTAAATAAAATAAAAAATGAGGGAAAAAAGAGAACCATTCAAACATTGAATTTTTCCCGCTCCCTCTAGAATCTCAGCTGCCTCAGTAGTTGAAATGGAAAAGTCTTGCTAGAAAGCCTGTGCGTCCTGATCCTGTTATATAAAAAGGGACAAAACAGACATGCTTGATGTCTGAAGAAGTGCTGGCATGGCATTCCAGGGTATGCCAATTCATTTTGTCCCCTGTGCTATCTACCAGATTCATGATGGTACATTCACGATGTAAATGGTTTCATTGGGACCATGTGCATTGCTCTTCAACGTAGAAACCACGAATCAGCTTAAAGCAACATTAGTAGAAAACATAATTTGATTTGAAGTATTCTAAAGGCTGGGTCGAATTCACACACGACAGGACTTCAGCACAGATACCTTTCTACAGTTCTTTCCAACCTGAAGGGGATACACTTTATTGAATCTTCCTCTGTCAGCACTGAATGCTTACAAAGCCTTTGTGTTCAATTGCTGAAAGTTTAATTTTCTTGACGAGATCTTCTTTTGCTATAAAACAAGCTGTGAAGTAGAGAACAACCAGAATATTTTATCACCTGGGCTTTAGCCTATTCAGTTCATTAGATGGTTCTTCTATTAAAAATGTGAGGGTATATGTAAGTTGCTGTTTTCATTTGCTATTAGTAGTCTGTGCATGAAGGTCTGTATCCTCACTGAAGTCAGTGACAAAGCTTCCATTGACCTCAGCGTTGCAGTATCAAACCCTTAGTCATTAGCATGTTGTAAAAACGGCTGTTATCCCAGCCAATTTTAATGGGCCTGCCTACAATTGTCAGTTGTTTAACCTAAAAATTAGCTAAGCAATCACAGCTAAAATTACATGTCAGACTGTTGATGCGTAGGAATACTTCATACTGAGTCATCAAGAGTCTTATGATGCTCTTAAAGCTTTATAATTATTAACATTCAAGCAAGAGATTCTGAAATTCGATAAAGACTGGAATTTCCAGATGCGAAGGAGATTAGTTCTAATGAGAGGATAAGATTTATATTCTGTAAACTCTATTTTTTGTGTTACTAGTCCTTTTCTTCTTTAAATAGCTGGATCTAGTTGCCTTCTTTGTACAACCAAACACAACTTACTTTTTGCTACATTCATTCATATAAATCTGTTCAATCAGTTGTCTCTTAACAAGCCTGTTAGCTGGGACACAGCTGAGGAGATTTTTTTTGTGTCAATTAAACTGTTAAATTAAACTAAAAGCAACATGTAAGAATCAAATAGCCAAGGTGTGGAGATATTTGAAATCTGAACATTGCTTAGTATTTTGCAAAATAGGTTTTACACAGTACCGAGGATTCTGGAGAGTCAAGGATTTAAAGGATAATCCTGTTCTGGAGCTGGATTTTGCCACTTACGCCTTTTTTAGTTGACAACATAACTGAAGTTTAAATTTAGTTTCATTACATAGGTGCTGATGTGGTATGACTGTAAGAAGTAAAGACATTGTTTCATGTTTGCTGGCATAAGGGACATGATAAAAATGGATATGAGATCACAAGCTATATGTGGTGGTTTTCTTAGGAAAGCAAAACAAGTGGTAATTCGAATTTTTAGCATTTTTATGACAACACCCACCCCGCCATGACGGTGTTGTGTTTCTTTTGGGATGGTGCAGAACAAAATATTAGCAAAGCAAGACAGGCCATTATGAAAAGAAACTGCTTGTTGTGCAGTTTATGCTCAGAGTTTCACGAGGAGGAACCTATCAGAGAAGGAAAATCTCATATTCCAGGTCACATTAGATCTTTTGTAGAACATATAAGTGCAAGTAATGTGGTGCAGCTTCATATCAGAGTATTACTCAAAACATGGATGCTACCTGGAGATAATCCAAGTCTCCACCCTAAACAGAAAGGTATCCTTGCTTCTCAGGAAATCCAATGGATTAGGAGTTCAACTACTTCTTGAGAGATTTGGGAATGTGATTTCTTTTAAGGATTTGAAATATATTTGTTTTCTTGCTTGTTTTCATTCATTGTACTATATCACTCACGTTTTTATTAAGATAAATCTATGTTTCCATTATATTTGTGTGTGTAAAGGCATACACTATATTTTTACAAACACATTTATTTTTGCATTTTTTAACCTTTATAGGAATAATCAAAATAATTGGCTAGTACTTGACATTTATCATGTCGTATTCTAATTACTTCCTTGTGTTGTTTTACTCTGTTTTATGTTCAAAATAAATAATATAATCCTTTGTAAGAGACAAGATAAGGAAGAGGAAAAAAGCTTGTCTTACAAAGATGAGAAAAATGATGAGGTGAAAAAGGGAAAGCATTGGTGATGTTAATTTACAGCAGCCTGCTGAAAGTGGGATTGGAATCATTAGCTCACTCTGCAGAGGTCACAAGATTGCCACTCTATGACATAAATTTCAATTAATATAGACAGTGTCTCAACATGAAAGTAGCAGTTAACCTGAGCTGAACCCAAGTTAGATGAGAGGCTCATTACCAATAACAGTTAGTAAATAGGAATTTTCCTGCAAGTGCAAACTGAAAAGCAAAGTTACATACCCTCAGAGCACTGAGCAAACATTTTATTCTGCTGCTAACTCTCCAGGTAGAATTTGTGAATACTCAAAGATAGCAGTTGTGGAATGCTTCGTTCTCATCTCGCTGTGAAAGCAATCTACTGAGAAACCCACAGTAAAAAACACCACCACCCTAATGCAATTTCGAATGCTGTCTACAAAAATGAAGTTTAGGATCTTTTCTGAACGCAAATCCTAAAAGCACTGAAGTTGATCCAATGCTTTTCAAGTTAAACTCAAGATTCCCACTGATCTCAGTGAGTCTGGATTGGGTTTAAATTTCTTATTTGCTCGGGGAAGATTTAGTACTGTCAAAATGACTTTCATCAGTTTAAGCTGGATTAATGATACAGTAGTCATTTATTATAAAATCATAGACTAATTTTGGTTCGAAGGGACTTCTGGAGGTCATCTAGTTCAACCCCTCGCTCAAAGCAGGTCCAACCAGATGGGGTTGCTCAGGTCTTTTTCCAGCTGAGTTTTGAATATCTTTGAGAATGGAAATTCCATCTCTCTGGGCACCTGTTTCTGTGTTTCCAATCAGAATTTCCTGTGTTGCAATTTGTGTCTGTTGTCTCTTGTATCACTATGTACTTCTGGAAAGAGTCTGCAGTTGAAGACAGCAATAAAATCTCCCCTTATCCTTCTCTTCTTACAGCTGAACAAAGACAGTTCTCTAAGTCTCTCTTCATCTTGGTGGCCCTCCACTGGACTTTCTCCAGCACGTTGAAGAATTTACTTACCCAGGAAAGGTAACAGGAGGCTGCTTACATAGCTTTGATTTAAATACTTGTGGCTAGTATCTTGCCTGTTGCTGTGACATATAAAATGCTTTTTAAAAACAGTTAAAAAATGAAAAATAAAACATTACTATCATTTGCAACTCCCCTGAGCCTCTGTGGGTTGACACCTATGCTACCATACACAGAAAGCTGATGGATCCTCAACAAAGCACCCGGTTGCTTTCACTGAGGCTTAATGTCAAGTTGACTTGAGAAAGTGGAATAAGTGAAATGCTCATCAGATCATGTACACATGTTGGATTTGTGTTCCTGTAGATTTTAAACAAAACTTGCAGCATACCATCCTATACACCTTGGTAGAGGAACAGGGCCACCTTCCTGACAGACCCACATCTGCCTGATCCTGGGCAGTGCAGGAAACTTTTTAAGATGTTGGTAGTAGTTAGAGCAGTCTTAGAGCTACTTTTTCGTTTTGGTTACCAGAAACGGACCATTGGAGTACCAGGTACACCAAACTTATCCTCTCCCAACACCGGCATGTCCTATCCGTCAGCTGATTAAGAAAGCACTATGCTCTAATTTACTTCTCTGACACCCAGGGATTTTCCCAGATGAATAATTAGATCAGCTCTTTGTTTTATTATGTTGCTGGAATGGAAGCCGTTATTTAGCCACTGTATCTCCTTAACTCTTTACCTCCTTAAAATATGTACTATCTATGCAGGACTACTGCCTATGACTTTTCTTAACCGAGATACACAGGAAGAAAAAATAGCATATTCTTCTAGAGCTCCTTACATAGTATCTTCATTAAAATGCCAATCACCGGGTTCTGCTAAGAGCCAGGTCAGACTGTGATCAGCTTTTTAGGCCATGTTCACTTTTGGACTTTTTGCCTGAGAAATTCCACAGGTTCACATGCTTGATTATGCAATTATTTTCTTGAATTCATTAAAAAACTCCCCCCATGCTCAGGTTACAGCCCCAAAGCTGATCTTCCTCATAATTTATATTCTGATAGTAAAAGGTTTAGAAACAGAAATATTGATTTTTCTCTTTAAAATGTTGGTTGTTAACGAAAATTCTCTGATATTTTGTGTTTTGCTTTGGGAAGACCAGCAGAGGGTGTCTGAGAGAGAGAGAGCAAACCCTATCCCTGATTTGTGCTGGGATTGTTAACAATATGAGTGTAAAAAAATAAATAAACTTTCATTTAGTTCTCTACTAAAACCAAAGAGGAATACATTAATGAGAATGAACGGGAACTAACTGCCCTAGGAAAATTGCACTATTAAAAGGCTGTCAAAAAAGTAGTACTAATAATTAAGGAAAAAAAATAATTTGGGGATTAGGAAAGGAATTTTAGTTATCTGATTCTGTCATTGGCTAACAGCTACTAAACGACTGGTTCCCTGAAGTATCTTTTCATGGGTTGTGGGAGACATTCCCTCCATAAGATACTCCGTAAGCTACTTCTGTGTAAGGAGATGGAGGAAGAGAAAATCTTTCCATGCAGGATTCAGAGCAGGTTCCTAATTTATGTTCCCTGGCCACCCCCACGATGGAGTTTGTTTCTGCTGACTACAGCGGGTGGTCAGGGAGACAAAGCTTTGCAGAATCAGCCTTTTGGACACCACCTTCTTTTCCTCCTCCTATCCCTCACTTAATGTTAAATGATGCAGGAGAGAGTTTTCACTAGTTGCCTGTAGAGTTGTCTTTTCAGTACTACTGCAATGAGTGAGCCCACACATAAAGAAACCTTTCTAGATTCATAACAACAGATTTAAATTGAATAAATATTGTTTTATATATCTATGTACGTATTTGGAAAATTCCAAATGTGGACAAGGGGGCACAAATCTTGCCGTTGACTTTGGTGACCTTGTAACCCAGCCCAGGATGATAGACGCAGAACAGGGATCTAAGAATCAAAATGTAAATATCAATGATAATGTCTTCCTCTTCTTCACCATCATGAGAGGTTTGTTCCATATCAAGAAAGTGAGAAAGCTTTTTTTAAAGAAAAACATGAAATACTTGCTTTCCCTCACTTATCCAGATATGATATATTCATATGATATGGTATGTTCAGATAGGTTCTAGCCTTTACCTGTAGCTATTCCTCTGAGGAAAAGTCTGTCATACATTTGTATCTTGACTTCTTCTAATATTTCATTTGAATAATCATGAAGAATTACATAATTGTGTGACAGTAATGTCACACAAACAAAATGGCATTATCATCAAATGGAGTTTTGGTCAATTAATCTGAACATGTTCTGTATTTCTGTTATTTATATAAACACTGGTGATTTAGTCATACCCTTTAATGTAAACTAAAGAAAGTATGTTATGAAAAGGAAATGGATAATACGACTTAAGGACTCTGGATTCCATCACTGTCGCATCGTACTAAACAAATCTTATCTTCATATAAATGGCCCATCTTCTGCAGAAAAGGTTGGAGTTTTTCTGGATTTCTCTTTTTATTATTTCTGAGTAAAAGTGCTTTTAATGGCAATAAACAGGAAGAGAGGTCAAAGTAGTGTGGTCTAGAGGAATGAGCAGAGCTCAGGCAGGCAGTCCTGAATAAAATTCACACTTACGTGAACGACACATCTGCAACACTTAAGTCACATTCAAATATCCAGTTAGGTCAGTGAGGGACGCTTGATGTGCAGGAGGTCTGATGCAGAATGCAGACAGCTTGTGCTCTTTGTAAGCAATAGGAAAAATTTCACTGACACAGTGACAGCAGAAATCAGTGTCGGATTTCAGTACCTGAAATCAGTGTCAGATCAAAATGATTCCTGCATTTAAAAGGCTCGAATGGATGTCCCTTACCTAGGATCAACTTTTAAGTTTTCAGTAAATGCTATTACAAAAGAGACAACATTTTCTTAAATAATAATTTGCAGTTAAACCAGATATAAAATAAAAACTGTAGAAAGAATGTATATATCCACTGTTTGATCAAACAGATTTATGTAAGAAGTATTTTTGGCACTCCGTTACATTTACGTGGGACTGTCTTTGCCTGGATGTGCGTTTGTTTGTCTCCTCTTCTAGCAACACTAAACCATATGGCACAGGTAACATTCTGAAGCAGATAGCATGGAGTCAAAATTGTCCTTACTTCACTTGCGTGCATTTTATGATGGATTCTCCTTAAAATTTTGTTTTCCTAAACAAAGCAAAGAGCTTTTCTCCTTAGAAGCTGTTCTGTTTTGCTCACAGTGGAAGAGGAAATATAGGAAAAGGGAATATAATGCTGCTTTAATTGCTATTCATTTTAATGTTATTGTACCTGCATAAATAATTTAGTGAAGTAAGAGCATTTTTCAAATTTATGTTTTACACTGACATTGAAATGATCTCAGATAATTGCACTGGAGCTTTATTTACTCTAACACGGATCAAAGAAATCGCATCACAGTACTATGGAAAATATTCACACCCATGCTCTCACAGTATTATTACCAGGGTTGGCATCAAGTCGTCTGAGGCCCCCTTGTGAACATTCAAAGAGGAAGCACTTCACCCATAAATCTGTGATAATTTACTCATTTTATAGAATCATAGAATCACAGAATGGTTTGGGTTGGAAGGGACCTTAAGGATCATTTAGTCCAACCCCCCTGCTATGGGCAGGGACACCTTCCACTAGACCAGGTTGCTCAAAGCCCCATCCAAGCTGATCTTGAACACTTCCAATGATGGGGCATCCGCAACTTCTCTGGGCAGCCTGTTCCAGTGCCTCACCACCCTCATCGTAAAAAATTTCTTCCTTATACCCAAACTAAATGTTTTCAGTTTAAAACCGTTGCCCCTTGTCCTGTCACTACAGGCCCTGGTAAAAAGTCTGTCTCCGTGTTTCTTACAAGCCCCCTTTATATATTAAAAGGCCACAATAAGGTCTCCCCAGCACCTTCTCCAGGCTGAACAACCCCAACCCTCTCAGCCTTTCTTCATAGGAGAGGTGTTCTAGCCCTCTGACCATTTTCGTGGCCCTCGTCTGAAACGCTCTAACAAGTCCATGTCTTTCCTGTGCTGGGGGCCCCGGAGCTGGATGCAGGACTCCAGGTGGGGTCTCACCAGAGCGGAGTAGAGGGGGAGAATGTAGTCTGCAAGTGCACATTGCCTGCACCCACCAGTATCCCCAAGTCTTTCTCTGCAGGACAGCTCTCAATCCATTCATCCCCCAGTTCCATTGTGCCACTGCACTTTTGCACAAGGCCTTCTCAATGCTGCACAACTGGAGAAAAAAAATATATAGAAACAGCAATCTAATCAAACATTTATTTCTACCTTACTGCTTTGGAGACAGAAGGCAGCTTATCTTGCTTTTATTTACATTAAGTGTGTCAATATAATTTGTGTAACTCTTAAGAATAAGGCACGTTATCATGTTATGTGCTGAGTTTAATTGATCTGTTATCTGCTGCCACAGAGTCAACATGGGGAACCTCAGCAAGGTTCACAGCAGGGTGTGGAGCAAGACTGTGACCTCTCACATTGGTAACTATTTCTCATTTTGTTTTCAGGGCCTTGTACTTCAGCTTTACATTGGCTCTTGCACTTCACAACCACAGTGAAGTACTTTTTATAGATATCAGAATATGTTTACTGAACTCCAAAGTGCTGTCTGCATCAAGCACAGCACAAAGTGCAACAGAACTGTCATTCATTCTGTTGATGTTCAGGCTGACTTTGGTTAACTTTTAAAAACTCTTAGCAGTAATGGCCTCTTCAGAAAGTGAAAATTGGCTTCTCATGTGGAAACTAAGTTCAGGCATTAGAGGGAGAAATATTTTTGGTTTTCCTTAGGAATTTAGATGTTGGTCAAATCCAAGGGCTTCGTTATGATGTGATCCTTTAAGAGTTGTTTCCCTTTGCTTTGGTACTTTGTCAAACAGCTCTTCTCTAAGTAGTTGCTGGCTCTGAAGCAGCAAAAAGAGCGTATGTTACTGTCAACACTCAAAATTGTACTTCCAGCAAGGAAAGTCAGAGCACTGCTGGCCATCAAGGTGAGACTGGAAGCTGGCAACCCTGAACTCCCATCAATCTTTTTCCAGTTGCTTTCTGTGAGAAGAAATCTCACAGTCTGACATGATTCAGATGGTTTACAGCAGCCATATGTAAAAGCTGCAGCCTGTGGTAGCTTTACTGCTTTTCAGCTGGTGGCGATCTCAAAATAAATCTTTTTAATAGACTTAGGTGTGTATAATTAAGATAATTCCTGAAGTATATTTATCTATCATTAAGATAATAATAATGAGATGAGCGTATTTGCTTTTTATAAGTTGGAAAACAGCAAGAATGGATATTACCTTGTAAAGGACCTTGCAACTTTTTCCAGTGCTCTTCTTCCCATGCTCAGTCTGACACTGAGCATGCCTTCATACCCTCAGCAGGCACTTCATGCCTGTCTTTGTAATCTTGGGCATAGGCAGTAAAATCCCCATTGGTGGCGACTGTGCAGATGTACAAATACACCAGAACTGCGTAACTGAACTTTTTTTTTAACAGGAGAAATCTATTTTACTCAGTTTTGTTGTAAAAGAAGGGTTGAAGCACAGAGTTACAGGATAAATTCTGACTGCTCGCCAATCACAGGATGCTGGGACCTCGTGAGCTTCTCCTATGCATCCTTTCTGCGCTCAGCCCGAGCTGCTGTATACCTGTCTCTTAAGGGATAGCTGGGAAAATCCCCACTAAGCATATACTGTGCAGATGCAGATGCAGTGTACGTCCTCTTCCAACTTTATATTGCCTGTTCTGGTGTGTTGTGGTGCAAAGCTCCACGATCGTGTGTGCACCATCTGCACTTAGCACAAGGAAGAAATAAGACCCAGACATTTTTTACAAGGGCTTATAAAGATCTGGCAGGGATGGATGGCTGAATTTTGCGATGAGGAAATTTGTTCATCATGCCCTAATTTTCCACTGGAAAGTAAGGAAAATACTTTATATTACTTGCTATTTATTTATATTATTTATGTTTTATGTGGCATTAAGATTCCATGACGCTATGCATTGCACTACCACAAAGTTGTTCTCAACTCAGTAAAACAGGAGAAAGAATATCTGTAACCGTGACATATAACTGTAAAGTCGTAGTTCCTGTGATAGTCTTCCTTCATAACCTCTGAAGACCCGTTTCTATTCTGAAACACAACCACCATTTAATTAACGATTGGTTTGGACACAGTTGAGGATTGGTGCTATTTACAGAAACAAAGTATATGGGGTGGTATATTATTATTTTTCTGTCACCCTTCCCTTGTCGTATGGATTAGGTTCTGACTGATTTGCTGAAAAATCAGTCAGAACCTAAAGGTTTAAAGGTAGACCATGGCTGTGTTTTGCCTCAGAAAGCTGTAATGCAAATTTTGTGGCAATTCAGGTGTTGATCCTGCGGTCATCGGTGGAGCTGGGACAGACTGGGCAGCTGCGTGCGGTAAACACAGTCATCCCATGCTAGGTCTTCTGATAGATCAAGGGCTTTAGCCTGTGAGATTTTGGGAACAGGGTCTGTGTGCCCCTCTGAACAGCTATGTGGTCTGTCCTATGTAAGCTCTGCATGCATTTGTGTCAAGTGTCCGGCAAGGAGGCAGAAATTATTGTGGGTTCCCCTTTTACATCTGTACCTCCTTCTGTGAAAGACTTTGAAACATCAAGGTAGTAAGAACAGTTTTGCACATAAGCACTAACAAATCCATGGTGAAGAGCTGTAGATGAGTGATCTCCAGAAATGCGGCAGTCCCTGGGTTTTTCGGACTTGTGGGTATCCAGCACCACTGATTTCAGAGCCCAGGCTTTAAACCCAAAGTCTGAAACGTTGGCCAGAGCGGGTGTCTGCAAGAACTGGGTTTGCCTTGGCAGGCAGCGGGAGGCATGGCCAAGGGTAGCATTACTGCAGAAACCTGGGCAGGAAAGGCCTCCATGCTGCCAGCTCAGCCGCTGCCTCCTGCAAAAGGGATGCAGCACGGACTGTGAGATGGCCGGGGGTAACTGCAGCTGGGCTGGGGGCCGCCGGGGAACTCCAGGAGGGAGAGGCATCCCCAGTGTCCCCGAGGGACAGCTCTCCTCAGGAGGACGGACACCGGTTTTTGATCCCTAAACACCGAAGCCAAACCGCCCCGAACACCCGCCCAACGCCCGAGACGTGCAGCGGCCAGCGTTGTTTACGAGCAGGAAAAGGCCGGGCAGCCCTCCTCTGCCCTCGGGGGAGGGAAAATAAAAGAGGGCCCCGCTCCCAGAAACCGACCTTCACCCCCTGTCACATGCATGGCCTCTCCCCTACAAACCC
>NW_009201636.1:497-827 GCF_000690835.1 Fulmarus glacialis | reverse complement strand
ATTTGGTTACTGGTATTTTCAAAATGCCACCATGTCCTTTGGCCCAAATGATAGACCTATTGAGATTAAAACGTATCCAGGGAAACATGCTGTCAGATCCCAGTGTAATCCAGTGCATACCTGATCTTTGATTCCTTTAAAACAATCCATCTTCATGAGATTTAAGACAAGTAAGTAGTCCCATTGAGAGCAATCAGTTTTTAGAACAAGCCTATGTCAGACAAGCAGAAAGCTTTTCATAAATAATTATAATTTAAGTAGTGTTTACTTGAATGAAGCTGCAATATGACAGTGGCAATGAAAAGCTAAAGACTGGGAGCTGACTAAACA
>NW_009201636.1:0-461 GCF_000690835.1 Fulmarus glacialis | reverse complement strand
TCCTTTGGCCCAGGAATTCTCTTCTTCCTGGGGCCTGACACCGTTTTCTGTCTAGAAGTTTGATGACTATAACATTTTTATGGTCTGTTGTTTTTTGGGGGGGTGGATTACCCCCTCCCCCCTTAAGTTGAGACAAAAGCATCAGCCAGATCTCAGGTACACAAGTAAAAATACAGTGTAAATTTAAACATACAGATGCACTCTTAAAGATCTCTGGCTTTGTATTATCAACAGAGCCACAGGCATAGCTATTGTTGCTATGTTCTATCTACGCTCATTTTTCAGCACTTCTGTCATTAGTCTGACCTATATAGAATCATAGAATCATAGAATCATTAAGGTTGGAAAAGACCTCTAAGATCATCAATTCCAACCGTTAACCCAACACCACCATGCCCACTAAACCATGTCCCTAAGCGCCTCATCTACACGTCTTTTAAATACTTCCAGGGATGGTGACT
>NW_009201635.1:437-11265 GCF_000690835.1 Fulmarus glacialis | reverse complement strand
CCCTGAATATGCATGAGCATGGGCGGTACAGCCGGGGAAGGCGCTCCTCGGCCGGGATGCCCTCACCCAACACCCACATGGGAACACGGGTGGGCTGCACCAGTAACTGGTCTTACTTGCTCAGGGTGAAAAGAGCGAGCAAGAGCCTCCTCACGCTTCTCGGCACCTCTGCAGTCGATGGTGGCTGTGGTTGCCATGCTCCAACCAAGGCAAACAGAAGGGCAGATGGAAAGGCAGCTTCGCTTAGCCAAAGTCTCAGCAACCGTAAAGGAGTATTAACAAGTTCCACTCGTTGTGGGGCTCGCAAAGGAAATATAATTTGATTTTTTTCCTCCTCCTAGGCCAGAAAACAGGTAGGCACAATTTACATGCACCAGGTAGCCATACCACATTTCATATCAGCTATAAGGAACACCACCCCCAAATGTAGGAGCAGAGGAGCATGTTAGAGCAAATCCAGTTTTATAGGCTAAGCACCTAAGGTAAGGGCTTCTCCAAAACTGATTTGGAAAGCCAGAGTATTTTCAGGCACTGGTTCTTCTGGGAGGAGGGTGGAAAAGGCACACTCTCTCCAGTAGACACACTAGTTCTGTACGAATTCACTGCTTTGGCTTATCGTGCAGCAGATCCGCTCCAGGACAGTAGAGAACTTCATGGTTTGATCTCCCTTCCACCCCCTCCCTTGTTAGGGTCTAATTTTTTTTTTGTTTTGTCAGGAGAATAAACTTTTTTCTATCTTCTTGAGAGAAAAAAGTATTTTGGATAAAACAGATTATATACATCAAGCCATATTCCATGCTTCTCTGATCTAGAAGATAAAAACAAAGAGGTAAGTTGGACACTTTCTTCAGGGGAAGATGGCACATGATGGTGCCCTCAAGCCAGGTATAAGAACTCTCCTCTTCTGCTGCATTCCACCTCTATTAGAGTAGGGCAGGTTGGCTGAGACAAGGACAACCGAGAACAAAGCAAACCCAAACCCATTAAATAAAACCCACACAGGAAACACTGCTTCAAAATTTCTGTATTATTTACTTTTAAGCAACAGTCCAGCTTTGTGAAATTACAACACACACTTTAAAGGATGAGATTTTCACCTCATGGTCAAGCACCAGCATGATCATGCACAGCATTGAGTCAGTTGTAAAAAAAATGCCCTGTAATTTTTATTTATTTATATGATCCATTCCACCCTTACTGAATAAAGTCTCAATAAATCCCCTCCTAGCATCAGGCCAGGCGGCTCTGGTCATCAGCCCTCTATTTGGCACATACCCTGCTTCATAGTAGTCCAGTATAAAGATCATTTAAATTTTTTTTTTAAAGGCAGCATGGTGTACACTAACCACTTCATGATTTATATGGCACAGCAGGGCTCAAGGCATTTACCACATGCAGTCAATGAAGCCTTTTAGATCCCCAAATCCCACATGTGGGGGAAGGGACTGCTCTTGCTGATTGTTTGCTGGCCTGTTTAACCAGGATTCTAGACCCTTGTAAAGCTAAGGGGTTCTAAAAAATCTCAGTACAAAAACCCTCTAAGCACACTTAGAACCAATCTACTCTCCTTTGAATTACATTACTATACTTCATAAAGCTTTCCCTCAAGTCTATCACTAGAAAACACTCATGTCACTTTCAGTAAATCTGGGGGAAACACAGGACAGAAGTGGAAAAAAACCGTGATCTCAAAAAAAGATGGAGTACATAAAGTGCTTCTTTTTAATGAAAGAAATTCGAGATGTACAGTCAGGCTCAAGTTGTGCAGTTCACAAGCATGGGGGAAAGAAACAGACATGAGTTCAAAACAGCCAGGAAGGGAAAGGTTTAACCGAGGACTAGGCTGGACTTGCCACCGGGTGGATTTCTCCTGGATGGTGCTGGTGCTACTGGGCTAGGAACAGGTGCAGCAGGCAGGGATTTTTCTTCATTCTGACCTGGGGCAGCTTCTACATCAGCCTCAGTGTTTTCTAGAAGAAAAGAAGCTTTTAAAGAGTTTGATGTGGATGATGAAAGCCAGATGTCTCACTGGCTTATACAGAAGATCAGCTCCTGTAAATTTTCTCCAGCCTTACAGACACATTCAGAGTGCTGCTGTAAACTGCTGGCAGGACAGACTTCAGCCCTCTGAAGTGTTTTTCAGATGAACTCTGATGCCTTACAGTTCAGTTTCAGGCATTCAAGAGCCACATTCACACAGATATCATTAGGGGACCCCAGCAATTTTTTATTTTTTTTTTTTAAATGACAAGCAGCTTAAGTCTTAAGTCTTGTACATATTATTAGTCAGCATGACTATGACAATTGTAACTCAAGTCCGAGCAGGTGCTGGAAACCAAGTCACAGAAGCACCAGTACTTGTAAGCGAGAGCTCAAACTACATTCCCAATTTCGTAACTAGAGGAAAGAGGATCTGACACACACTTCTGAGGCTTCACACAGAACACACTAGGGAATAACCATGCATGGGTAGGCTCCAATCGTACACATTCCCTGGAAAGCACACGGTAGTTTCATTTATTTTAAATACAGGACACCGAAGGATTTCTTCACAGGAAGCACTTTAGATACTGTAGCAAATAACTAACGTATCTGCTTCATTGACAATTAATTCATGAGCACAGCAAGTACATTAGCACCTCAAATTTTTATAGATTAACACAAACAGGTATGAGCCAAAGGCTCAAATCAGCACCAAGTAGCTCCCTGATACCTGGGGGGGGTGAGGGGAGTGAAGCTTCACCGCCAGCTTTGTGAAGATGTACTTCATCTGTTTTTTTTAACAGACCGCTTAGTTCCGTCTAATGATTACTAGTTCTTGCTTTGGAGGATTCGTGGAACAGCTGCATGCACCTTAACATCCACTTTCATGACTTAGTAAATCTTGATTGTATTCCCTCTCCCCCAGCCTTCTCTTCAAACTGAAGAGGCACAGCCATTTTAGTCTGTCCTCATTAGGCAGCTGCTGCACCTCCTTACCTTTCCCATTACCTTCCTCTGCCCCTTGTTTACCTCCACTACAACCTTCTGGCCTTTGTATTTCAAGGACTGTATACACGATTCAAGATGTGGGCATATCATTGTTTACAGAAGCAAAACAATGTCTTGTTTCCTATTCTCTCCCTGATGATATTCAACATTTTGCTGGCACCTCCAAACATTTCAGAGAACTTTCAGTAATAAGACTCAAGGCAGATCCCGGGAGATGACTGCTGCGCAGAGCTGAACACAAGACTACCATGGATTAGGTGTTGGGTTCCCTACCCCCCAGATGCATTACTGTATACTTACATAGATTATTCTGCCACCTTTCTACCTGCCTATCTTGTTTAAGTTGAGTCCTTCTGACAGTTAGATTTTCTCACCATCAGCACATCTGGCTACTTGAAAGAGGTAGTATCACCAACAAAATTGGAGATGTCACTGTTCATTACCTTTTCCAGGTCACGGATGAAGGCACTGAATACAACTAGTCCCAGCATCACTTCCCATCGCTCATTTTTCCAACCTGAAAAGCAATCACTAAGCCCTACCCTTTGCCTCCTATTCTTTAACTACCTTCCTATCAATGGGAACAGCTTTCCTCCAATCCTATGGAAACTCAGTTTTTTGGGGGTTTGGGGTTTTTTTGGATTTTTTTTGTGTGTTGTTTTGTTGGGGTTTTTTTTGTTAGTTTTTAATAACCTTTGATGCAGAATTTTATCAGAAACACTGAAAACCCACTCATGTCACTGAACCCTCTGTATCCATGCTTATAATAATATCAAAGAACTCCAACAGCTTAGTATAGTCTCCATGCAATCAGAAATAATCTACAATATAGATTCTCTGCTGTATTCATTAACCCAAAGGCACATCTGAACAAAACAGTTAATACAAAGTTTTAAGCTTGGAAGCTTCTGTAGCTCATGCATACCACCACCTGCTTACTCAGCAAGCTGAGAACAACTGTGGCCATGCCCACAGCGCTGAATGCTCCATTGTTTGTGCCTTCAGCAGACAGTCCGAGTACTGTGCAGTACTGGTGATCATGATCTGTCCACCAGATGCCAGACTCCACCTTCCTGTGTATCATGTAAAGTCGGTCATTGGTGACAGTCAATCGAGTGCTGTCTAGTTCTCCTTAGCTAGTCACATTCATTAAGTACACAGTGCCAACTGAATCACAAAAGAAACAAGAACTACTATCTATCACAGGAGACTTTGGGGAAGTTTCTATAGCATTTAGAGGCTCATGTAGCCAGCTGATATACACATTAGTACTTCCCACATAATCAAAGTACAGATAAGTTTGCTAACCTAATAACTAAAGTGGTAAATGCAACAGGATCAGATCAAATGTTAAAGTTCTTCCCTTATCAGAAAGGGTATAATCTCTGAAACAGCTGTCTATGGAGTATACTGCAAACCATTGGAAACTTTGATGCACAGAAAGGAACTACAGCTTCCAAACAGGAAACAAGAACACTACTGCAAAAGGAACAAGTTTTCTTCCCCTAGACAGATGTGAATAAATAAATACGCATATCCCACCTACTTGGGGGTTTATAATCAGTTACATACAGAAAATAATTTCCAAATTCAGAAGAACAAATATTTTTTAATGATGGAAACCTATTAAGAATCTAGTTATGCTGTGAACTCGTAAGCAGACAGCTTTTATTTGGAAGTGTATTCATTCAGCCCCTTTCAAACCTCAGAGACAGCTCTACAATATTAAGTACAAAAATCACATGTCTGACAGGTGGGATGCTAACCAGCTCATGTCTGCCATCTCACATAGCAGGAATATCAAGTGGTGGAGTGACACACCTAGCTCAACAAGACTCTGTGCTCCATTAAGCTACAATACCCAAAGCTATCAACACTAGAAATTAATTTAACAATTCATTAAAATTCTCAGGTATCTGTCACAGACGCCATGTCCAGGAAGCATTAACTTTCTACTCCTTCTTAAGTACCAACAGTGGAAGTTTAACATTCAAACCTTTGCCTGTCATTTTTATTTCATCTTGACAATCTTAAAAAATTTCATTACAGCAGTAAACAACCCCAGTTACTTTCCAGTAAAACTTTTTTTTAAACCACCTCCCAGCATACATTTACTTGATACTTGATAAGAACTTCCTTCACTGTCATCTACCAGAAACAACCAAAAGCCAACAAACATGACACCTGTGAAAACGGGAACTTGTTCTAAGAGTCAGGAATATAATTTTGTCCTCAAGTCAGCTGTTGCTAACCCAGGCAGCCCTATTTTTGCTTCCTCCCATCCCATCTCTTCTTGACTCACCACTGCTTGCAGGCTCTCATCTGACCCCATAGTGAGCTGGTTTAAAAAGGTACCAGGAGAAGCAGCAGAGCCCTTAGATCAGTTTACTTCTATTATCAAACCACATCCTCCTACTTGAGGCATAAACTCTAAATGCCTACAGTGCTAATTAAGATCAGACAGACATGGGAAAGAAATACTAAAGAAGCCTGTATAGTTTGATTAGAAGCAGCCTGCTGAAGAAGCAAGACTTAACAGATACCATTTAGGAGGCAGTTAAAAACATTCTGGAAAAACTCTCACCCTCCCAGTAAAAGTCTTTTCAGGACATAGAACTGCTAATAGCTTTAGTGATCTCCCACAACTCTTAGGTGTTGAAAGTAGCACTTAGAAAGTACCCGGCCAACATACACATTCCTCTCATCAGGAAGTAAGCTATACTTAAGGTGAATGTTACAAAGGAGAGATTTCCAGCCTCAGAGCTAGAAAAAACACTTCAAGGTTAACATGCATGCTGCTAGGGTAAACGCCTCTGTTTACATGAAATCTGCAGTATGCATATGAACTTCCTTGGCAAAAATCAGCATTTATAAAGCAACAGGAACCTAAAAGCTAGTTAACGCAGACACTTGCAGATGCAGTAGCTGGTTTTGATTATTTCTGTGAATGTAGTGTTTGCTGTATGAGAAGACAATAGGAAAGAAGTAAATTGCTAAACTAAAATCCATTAAGTTGACTGTACTATTTAATTATAAGCTACTATAAACAGCAGTATAGTCTTTCAATCACTGAACTCTTTGCAAGATGGTATCCACCTTGCCTTCTAGTACTTAAACAAATCTTGACACCAATTGCTGCTGGCAAAATAAACTAACAGGACTGTTCTCATTTTTAACCTGATGACTAACAAGCACTCTGCCATTTCATTCCATATCCATGTTTCCACTTAAGTAGTTAAGTCACTTTATTGATTCGATGGAAGCAAGGGACAACCCCAAGTTGTCTCTCTCCTAATACATGACGATTTATATATCCTACATCCTCTTCTATTTCAAAAGCACCTAACCACAAAAGGCTTTTACTAGAAGAGTCCAAAGGAGTTACTCACCAGAAGCTTCACCACCACCATCTCCTCCCTAGAAGAGAGAGAAACACATTATATCTCACACTTCACAATGTATTTTCCCCCTCCATCAAAAGGGTACTCAACACTCCATGTTATGACCATGGTGGTCGGGCACACTGCTCTATCTAGCAACACTTTCCAATGAAGCACTTTTAGACCAGCAACTGGCTCTTAGGGACAGATATCAGAGTGGCATGGTGAGTTCTGCATACATATTTCTGCAGATTAATATTATGGGTTTGTAAGCACCAATTCTTACAGAGTGACTAATTTAATTTCATCAGCTCTTTATTTACCTAACATCCTTTTAAAAGTTTAAACAGATACTACTGAAGAAATCCTGATGACCTATAATATGTGGCATACTTGTTATTCCCATACTATGAAGGATGTGGGTGGGCAAGAGCATTTTATTATGAACAGCATCCTTCATGAGGCAGCACTGACCGTAACCAGAATGTTGTATCTGCTGAGCAGTAGTGACAAGAAAGTTATACCGTAAGCAATTAGCAATAGTTCAGTGTCCCCTCCTTTTCCCACATCAAACATTTATCCGTTAGCAAGGCCAAGAACATTTGTTTAATCCAGGATATTTAACTTCATTTGTGAAATACAGATCAGTTTTTTGCAACATTACTGATAAAGTTTCCTTCACTACTTAAACAGCTAAACATTCTTTTCATACTGAATTTGTTCACAGGCTGCAACTTGACACAAAGATACAGAAAGTCTTCTAGCAGCAACCAAGGCTCCCCAATGGCATGAGGTTTTATCAGCTTTCACAGATTTAACATTGCTAATTACATAGTGAAACTGCAGTCATCAGGATATAAATGCACTGAAACTCACGCAAATGTATTGCCTTAAGTCTCAGACTGGGCTACAATACATCAGCTCCAGCTTCTGCTGTTTGAAGCTGTAACTACTGCATAAAATTAAAGTATTCTGCATTGGAAGAATTTGTTTGCAAAGATGAGAACCACACAATTTAATACCATTAAGTAGAAAATAGAATTAGACTAAGCAGTTTATTTTTGTTTTCTGTGGTAGCAGCTATAAATTTAATCTCACATATATTTCTAAATTGGAACAAGACACGTTCTGCAACAAAGAACAATTTCACGGCTCAAAGCGCCTATTAATAACAAAAACGGGTTAAAGTGATGATCAATGCCAATAATCAAGATAAAACTTGCTGTTTATAACCCATGAGGTAAAAGGTATCTCCACAACATTTGAGATCAACAATTTACCTACCCAGGAGAGCTTTACAGAACAAGGGTTCTTTTTTTCCTCTAGAATTTGTTTATGTAAGTGCAGTCCACCCTAGGTTCCTGTTTTATTAAGTTCAGAGGAATTATTACTCTTCATCCTGTTTTTCCCATTAAATGTAATCATACATCAAGCAAAACCCATGTTAACACTACAAATCATGCTCTCTATTGCTACCAAGTAGACAGTTTACATAGGAAGTAACACACCTGATGGTATTATTAAAGACCGTAACAGAAATAAAACAAGCATTCAAGCTACTGAGGTAAGCACGTGTTGGGATGTGAAACCAAGTCTTTTATCAGTCCACAGATCCATACAGTTTGTTGTCGGTAACTATTGTTTGTGAAACAAACACACAAAATTGTTAAAACACACAACTACACACATGGCTGAAGCTAGATTTCACCCCACTTCATTACTGTCTCATCAATAAGAAGGGTTAAGAGCTCTAGGAAAGTGGTCCTTTTAGAAAAATCCAGCCCTTCATCAACACACTGTAAGACTATAAGGTGGAAAAGACAACCTTCAGGAAAAGAACAGATTCAAATCCTACAATGCTTCCAACTGGGTGAACATCGGTGATAAAGCAATCACACACAGAGCATGAATTGTCCCATTATCAGGCTCTTTTCATAGTTAATGTACTGACCTTGGGATCTACAAAGTCTCCACAGTTCGCATCAGTTGAATTTCTTCTTTGTGGTCCAGATGATTCACAGTCTTCTCTGATTTCACCTGGCTTAGTCCCTACAAGCAGAGATTAATTCCAATCAGGTTGCAAGATAAACTTACTGGGAAAGCAGAGCATAAATAGTCAGGGGTTTTGGGGGGTTTGGGTGTTTTGGGTTTTTTTGTTTGTTTGTTTGTTTTTTAAATTAAATCTTTACCATTCTAAGATGTCCTGGTCCTTTAGATACTGTCTCACAACAGCATCTCATGCAGTTGAGGGTGCCATTTAAACAGCTGGAAACTAGGGTCCCAAGGCTTACATACTGGAAGTGCTTTGCCGAAATGGAAGCTTAATCCCAGCTGCAAGTACAACGCAAAGCTAAACTTCCTCCGATTAATCAAGACCAATCAGTGCTACTCCAAACACTAAAGACACAAGTTCACCTTACCGTGAACTTGATTAACTTTGAGAAATTGCATCCAAAAAAAAAGAATTAATGCATGTCAGCAAATCTGGAAACAAAGCACTACGTTCTTACCCAATGATTTAGCCCAGGAAGGTGGGTTTTCTTCAGGAGTTCCAAAGATGCTGGATACCATTTTGTTCCTTCGCACAGGTTGTTCTTTTGGTTCGTCAAAACCCAAGGAAAAGTTGGACCCACCACCAGGAGGACGCAGCACTCTGTAGAGAGACTCAGCTTTACAACCTTGCGTGTACCATTACTAAGCTGCACTCCAATACATAAACTAAGACTAATAAGCCAAGAGATGATTGTTGGCTTTTGTAATGGGCAATCATACAGGCTAAATTCTGTCCAAACAGAAACTACGCGAGATGACTGTATTATGCACTGGATTTTAACAAATGACACGGACTGTCATGTCTTCAGCGCATAGTTTGAACTATAAAGGTAAGCTGCCTGCCAGCATTCAATCCAGGCACTGTATCTCCACTACTCTTCTCTTCAGCGACACTTCGAAAAATAAAATGCTCCTGCACTCTACTTGTGCCCTTGTTGGGTTTTTTTGTTTGTTTGTTTGTTTTTTTAAAGAGAACCCTGTGAAGGGTAACATTAATCTTCAAACTGGCAGCACAGCAAAGACTAAAGTTTGGCATATGAGCCAAAGTACTGGTTGCATCACTGATGACTGGGGGCTGCAGCATTTATCTAGATTTGTTTCATTGGAAAAACCCTCAAGTCTGCAGCACACTACTGGACTAGACTTAAAAGATGCAATTAAACAGTTTTCAGTTAGACTATTATTAGGAGAAACACATATACAAAGCTCCAGATATAAAACCTAAATCTAACAATCTTCTGTTAGACAGACACAAAAGAAGCCTGATTGGTACTTCATGAGCTATATTACAGTCTGCTTTCCAACTTGCAGAAATCAACAAAAATTAACAGCAGCAGCAAAATAAATCTTGAAATGTAAATTCCTTCAGATCTCATTTTCTTAAGCATGAGATCTTTTCAAGGCTGATGTGTTAGCTGGAGAAGCCAGACAAAGGCTAACAGAGTAAAAATGTATAAGGTCATATGAGAACTGTCACAACCCCAGAGAGATGCGAGTACACCAACAGAACTGGGCTTTCAAGACATTCAGTGCTCTCAAATGAAGATCAGAACAAGCTGGGAAAGGTGCACACTTCATCTTCTTTTCAAATAATTTAATAAATTAAAGTTAGAACTTTGCAACAGAAAACAGTACATGGCTTGTTAATGCACCAAACCTAGGAATTCAACATACAGAACACATCTGTTTTTACATGTCATCACCATTGGCAAGAGCATTCACATCTTTAAAGACTTTGTGCCTATTGCATTCCAGATGCAACACAAAAACACTTCTGCAGCCTACAGAACTCAACACAACAGCAAGAAAAATTCACACAGGTGTCTAGCATGGATATTTAGTGTCACTTAACTAGCAAACTACTTTTCCTTACAAAATTATTCTCCAAAGTTCTAATTACTAATGCTCAGCTGCTAATGGGAGGATACCAGTAGATTGTATAATACATTTTAAGAATCCAAGAACATTTTTATGACTTGGTTTGTCTCTTTTTTGAATTAAGAGATATGGTATAATGGTCTTATATCACTCTATTATCTTTTCTCCCAGAGGAAATGTCCTGGTACAGAAGGTGTATTTTCTTAGTTACATCTGTTGCACTTAGTAATTTGAAGAACGGTCTGCTCAAAGGAGGGCTTGTTCCCACATCTCAGATCACCTTTATTTTACCACAGTAGTGAAACCAGTACTCTCTTAATGGCACAACAGTTTCCACTGACAGTCTTAATGAAATTAACAGAAGAAGCAATTGAAGGAAAAAAAGCCATCACTCAAACTGTTAAAGAAAAATAACCCTTATTGCCAACCTCAGCTAGAGGTTGACAGATTTTATTAGAAGCCTCTCAGCCCTGAGATGTTGTAACATGCTTCATCAAAGCTACATTTAACACTTCAAGCAATGAACC
>NW_009201635.1:0-241 GCF_000690835.1 Fulmarus glacialis | reverse complement strand
CCAGCTGTTCCTCCTGCAGAAACGTGGATCCCCGACAAAGTGTCGTGCATCGGTTCGAGACGTCCCTGCCAAGTTTCGAGACAGGCTACAGCTTCTCCCCCGCACCCTTCCCAGCCGCAGCTCCGCAGCACCCCTTTGCCCCCCGGGAGCCCGGCCGAGGCCACGCCGCAGCGGGGGGAAGGGGCGCCCCCCGCCCCCGAGCATGCTCCCTGCGAGCCGACGGTCAAAGCAGCAGCTCAAC
>NW_009201634.1:0-2226 GCF_000690835.1 Fulmarus glacialis | reverse complement strand
CAGGGGGGCAGGACGGGGGGGGAGGTGTGGGAATAAACCACAAATGCATGTATTTGCTTCACTTGCTATCAAAAACAGGGTGGGGGTTTTTTGGCTTAATAGAAACAGCTATACTGCAACTATAAAAACTAGACAAAGGAGATTGAATATATATGAAATTCTGTGGCGATTAAAAGTTTAATCCCAATGAACTATTGACTTTAGCTCTAATCTCTGAAAAAAGGGGACGAGCACTCTACAGTAAGGGGAGATTTTTGGAAGAGATTCCTGCTTATTTGACTTGGGTTTGCCTGTTTTCCTACCTGCGTTGTTTAGGACTGTGCAGGATGGACTGTTTGACAGATGCACGAAATGAGCTGCTTTGCAGCCTGCTGGAAGGAATTTATCATTTTTTGCATATGCATATAACAGTGTTTTTCTTTTGTTTCAGTAAATCACGTATTTGCCACATACTTATTACTTACACTGTAAAATTATGTGTAAGTGCTGTCATTTTAAAAATAAAATTGTGCCGTGATACATCTTCACTCTCACAGCACACAAAAAAACAAGTAATGAAAAAATGTTAGTGTCCAGCTGCTCACCTAAACCTGAAAATCAGATACAACATTTTATTGTGCTATATAAGATTCTTAAAAGTTTTGGCCTTGTAAAGAATTTTGTATTTGACTGTGCCAAGGAAATAAGTCTTGTTATAACCAAGGTGAAAGAGAAGTTCTATGCAAATGCTGATGAAAATACTCAAAGAATTGGAAACAACCATTAATCCCCAAAGCAAAATAGGAGAGATAAAACTGGGAATATTCATCTGCAGTATGGGATGAAACATGTTACAAGGATGCTGTAATTATTTTTGAAACAACATTATAAGCCCAGAAAATAGGGTTAAGGTTTTGCTGAAAGAAAATTCTAAACAAATTGACTTCTGGAAATATTTGGACAGAACACCCAAACCACCTCAGCACAACATCACTGTGCAATAAACAGTTATGATTAATTCACAGATTATCTATAGTCCTACCTTAGATTACATTTGGTTTTACACATGTATGCAGTGTTTTTCATTTTTTACCCCTTATGGTAGACTACTTTCAGTATGCTCTTCTATATCTTATTTACTTCTATTTGAGATAGTAAGTCTAAATCCTCTACGTTTAGGATTCTTGATTCTGAAGAAATCGCACATAACCAAGGTGAACAGTGGGTTTATTAAAAACAAATCAAAAGTATAGGATCTTGGTCTACAGTAAAACAAGAGTAAATTTTATGAGTACTTAAGTCTAACACAAACTAATTAGCCCCAACAGAAGTGTAATAGCATATTATTCATATGCATTTAAAAACCCTACAGTATAAACCCTTAAACTTTAAGGGCCATATTCACCGATATACTCTAACTGCTATGCATTGCTCTGGAACAGAAATACACTTATGATTGTGCCTCCTTTGCACAAGCCAGTTTTGCACTTGCATCTCATTCACCTCCACTTACTCACCTGCCCATGCTACGTGCTCTTTTCTATAATCCTCTCCCTGACTCACACTCCATACACACAACCCCTCACCCTTTCTTCCTCATGGTTTCCATGCTCAAAGAATGCACCTAGTGAATTCTAAGGCCAGCCATCTGTTGCCTGATTCACTATGATCTGTAAAGCACATCTTCAAGATGGCCTGCAACAAAACTGCTTGAAGTATTTGAGGTCAGTGGAAAATATGCACTTATTCCCACTGAACTAGCCAAGCTGCAGGCTCTAACAGCCATGGGAATGACCTAGGCTCTGAAGCACAAAGTACGTGCTACAGAATCCCGTAAGTATGTTCTACCTGGGCAGAAAAGGAGAAACCATAGCTCTCCATGCTGCCACTGGCGATTATTCAAAGATGGTGAGCAGAGGCTTAAATCCACTTGTGAAAATTGGCAACCCAGCTGTCACACAAACCCGTTTCTTCTAGGCCCAGAGCAACCCACACCACCTCTTTGCCCTTGGGCGCAGGGCCAGCCCAGCCATGGCACAGCCTGGTGGGCCCCTCTCCCTGCTCCCTGCCTCGCGGTCTTATAGGCCTTGGGCCGCTGCCCACGAAGCCCACCACAGCCTTATATAAGTCCCGGAATACATTAAAAAAAGAAGATTCACGTCGTTCACGCCGGGTGTCGGTGAACCGGGCAGACTGGGGGGCTCTTTCCCACAGTCGCCTCAGAGCACCCGGCAGTGGCAGCCTGCC
>NW_009201633.1:3544-3883 GCF_000690835.1 Fulmarus glacialis | reverse complement strand
TAAAATATAAATATATAAAGCTCACAAAGTCCAGTCTTAACCCTGCCACTGGCTAAGCAGCTTTTCAAAGCTGCTCTCCGGCATTCAAGCCAAGGAGCAGATCCCCGGCGGCAAAGCCAAAGGCAGAAAACCACCGCCCCGTCCGACCGCAGGAGCAGCACGTGGCGCCGGGGGCACTGCGACTTGTAGAGGGAAATCTGGGGTGGGAGCAATGATGTATGCTTGGTGTAAAAGTGGGATGGGTTTGATATGTATTTCGGGGGGGGGAAATTTAGAATGGAATGGAATGGAATGGAATGGAATGGAATGGAATGGAATGGAATGGAATAGAATAGAATA
>NW_009201633.1:0-3408 GCF_000690835.1 Fulmarus glacialis | reverse complement strand
TAGGATAGGATAGGATAGGATAGGATAGGATAGGATAGGATAGGGTAGGATAAATAGAATAGAATAGTATAGTATAGTATAGTATAGAATAGAGCAGAACAGAATAGATAATAGAATAGAATAGAATAAAATAGAATAGAATAGAATAGAATAGAATTGCTAGAACAGAATATTTCCATGCTGTTTGGAAACCATACACGCAATTATTTTAGGTATTGAATACTCCGACCTGAGAGCATCACCAGGATGCAGCGCTGGGTTTGTGACACCTTGGCCATGTCCCGGCCAGGTCCCAGCCGGGTCCCAGCCCATGCTGGCTTGTGCAGCCGGGCATGGTTCACCTTGGAGCCAGAACATTAAACAGCAAGTGGGGAAACGCACGTGCGGGAGGACGAGAGAGGCACTTGGCACCGCGCCGAGGGGGGAAAGCAGCTCACGGGAAGCAAACAGCCCCCGATGCTCCTGATTACCGGGCTGTGTTGACTTTTCCCCCCCGTCCCTGCAGGAGGACGTGAGCTTTTGCTTCGCTGCTTGTGCTTTTTCCCCTGCACGGGGATTTCCACCTCTAGGGGGAAAAAAAAAAAAAAAAGAGATTTGCTGGGTTTTGCTCCCCTAAATGCACTTCAAAAGCAGCTTATAAGTGTTTTTTCTGCTAAACTGCAGGTAAAACCACACAGGGACACGTCCCTGGCGAGAGCGCGGGAGAGGGGAGCCAGGGCAGGGACGTGCTCAGGCTGCGCATCCCTAATCTGGACTACTCACGACTTCTTCAATTCACAATTTTAAATCAAGAAGGCGAGCCTGCTCTTGCAATGGGCACGTCCCTCTGTTTATGCCAGAATCAAGTGATTTCCCACTACATTGTCACCTCCTGTAGTTTAAAGCCACCGGGAGATTGGTAATTCCCACCAGGCAGCGCTGCCCCGGAGTCTGGGGAGTCCCCGCAAAATGGGAATTGAGGACAGTAAGAAGCTGTTCGGTTGTTTTATTTCTTTTTGTTGTTATTTTTTCTGCTGGGAGAAAATCATGTGCAATATTTTCCACTGGGAGATGTCTAAAAATTAACTAAACAAAAAAAAATCCCAGTCCCTTCTGCACATTTCCAAGCTTGTGGGAAGGCCAGAAGCAGCTAATAAAGTAAGGCAGCTTAATAAAAGTAACCCAAACCATGAAACTATATAATTTTTATGACTGTTATGAAACATCGTGCTTTTTTCCTGACTTTTTCCCCCCTCTGTATTGCTATGGGACCCCTTTCTATTTGTCAACCCATGGTGTCCCCCGCGCCCTTCTGCCATGGTCCCCAGTGCCGAGCAATGGGTATCATAAACTCACCTGCCTGGGCAGACGCAGGACTATTCTTTTGTAAATAAAAAGCAAAACATCTGATGTGTAAAAAACCTAAATAAAATCAACCCGGTCATTGCAATGTTTTATTTTCACCAATTTTACAGTAATTTTTTGGGGGGGGGAGAAACAAGTGCAGGGAAGCTTTCACCCAGCATCAAATGCCAAATCTGAATTACTTCACTCTCCATGATAACACAGCGTCTGCCACAGCCACGCATCTGGTGTCCTTTGGGGTCTTTGGAAATAGAAACAGTTGCTGCTATAGCACCAAACAAACCCCACCAAACCCCGCCAAACCCCACCAAACCCCACCAAACCCCACCAAACCCCACCGACGGGCAGGACCCGGAGCACAGGGGTTGCCCAAGGGCTTTCCAGGAGCAGCTCTGAGCACACACGGTCAAACCCCAAAAATGAGCTTTGCCTCTAAGCACTGCTTCTGCTCGAAAGGAAACCAATCGGGGTTTTTTTTTTTTTTTTTTGCTGTAAATGCTGATTATTCTTTTTTATTTCTTTTCTTTATTTCTTTTTATTTATTATCGCCGGGGGTTGCTGTAGGAAGCAGGAGGGAAGCTCAAGCGATACACGATTTTTCCACAATATGTTTTTTAGAGCGGAACTGAAAGCACGTGTCTGAGAGAACTTTTAGCACATTTAATTAACTTTAATATCCCATTCTCCTCTCAAACTCAACTGACCTAAAGAGAGGCTCCCAAACCTCATACGGTGCCTGAACCTAAGGCAGATGCTGAGACTGGAAAACATTTTCCGACGTCCCAAAGACCCACATCTGGCACGAGACGGCTCCAGCCAGCCCTGCCTCAGCCTCTGCCAAACACGTTGCATTGCTTGAACTTCGGGGAAACCCGTTCCTTAATTGCCCACAGCTACTTGATATCGATTTCTTTTAATTGCAGGCTAGATTAGATCATCTGTCACCAGCTTGAAGGAAAAAATACGCTGATAAAAGACGATCGGGCAGTATCTCGATGGGAATTATCATTACAGAAATGGTAGGAATTGCAGGGGAACTGCTAAAACTCCCCGCAAAAGGAAGTTTCTGCCCCTCTGATTTTTGTCTTTCCTAGTGCGCGACTGAAAAGTGTAAAAATGATTAAAGTCAGGTCTCCACCACCACCTCCGCCGCTGGGCTCAGCCCCGCAGACGCTTCGGCAGATGAAATGATGCTGCTCGTCCCAAATTTTATCATCCTCCAGGATAAAAACCACGGGAGGAAGCTTCTTGGCTGCTGGGTGCTCGGCATCTACTTTCACTCTTCCCGAATTGCATCACCCTTGATTTTTACTGTATAAAACAAAGGAAGGAGGTGAAAGCTTACTGACAGCATCCATTACATGCAGACAACATCGTGTGAAAGGGATTTTTGAGGCCACATTTGCCACACACGCTGTCCTTCGATCCACTCCTCTGCAGAGGCTGCTGGAGCCGGGTCCTGCTCCGGGCGGGGGCAGAGCTTTGCTAAGCCACGTGTCGGAGCAGCTTGGCCTGACCGTGCCTCAGTTTCCCCGTATAACATACAGCTTATAACAACACTGTCTACCTTAGAAAAGCACTTTTAAGGTTGCCCGGTGCTACGTGGGCACCCGGCGGCCATGGGAGAGGGCAAAAAATGGGTGCTGGGTGCTCACGGATGGAAAGCCGGGAGCATCAGGGAGCATCGCCCTAAAAATCAATGTTCTTGAAGTCGACAGAGCAGCGGTAGCGGCCGTCGAGGAACCTGGAGCATATGAAGTTGGGCAAACAGGGGCAGGTGTGGTGCTGGCGCTTCCCGAAGAAAGGGACCTGCGGAGAGACACGGGAGAGAGGCAGGAGAGATGAGGGCATCAGGGCTCTGCCGCAACCAAAAAATTATCAGATGGGATCAAAGCCCTGAGAAAATCTCTGGCTCTTCTCAGAGCTTTAATGGGGATATGCCTGAAATTAATTTTTGATCCCTCTGAAGCCCTTCGCCCTTGTGCAAGCAGAAGGCGCAGCATCATTAAATCTTGCTCCCACCGTGCAAAATCAATACGGGAGCACGGAGCGGGATGCTCCCCC
>NW_009201632.1:993-1334 GCF_000690835.1 Fulmarus glacialis | reverse complement strand
CGACGGTGACGGGCAGCCCCCGAGCCCGGAGGTCCTGGGCCAAGCCCTGCCCCACCTCGCGCCAGAGGTCCTGTGGGGCGGAGAGCACGGCCACATGGGCCCAACGGAAGAAGCGGAGGACGATGTGGAGCACCCCAGCGGGTTCCGGCATGGGGGTGACCAAGGTGTCCAACCCTTCGACGTCACCTAAGCAAGCCCAGGAGACCAAGGGCTTGTTCCAAGCGGCCGCCAAAAGCCCGGCAGCCCCACAAGTGGCCGGGTTGAGGGGTCCCACCAAACCGGTGGCATAGCGGTCAACGTTGAGCAGCCCCGTCACGGCTTTAGGGGGGGGCCACGCCTCC
>NW_009201632.1:264-889 GCF_000690835.1 Fulmarus glacialis | reverse complement strand
GGGTCACAGGTCCAAGGACCTATCACCCCCACCTTGAAGGTGGCCCCCCAAGTTGAGGGTGGGTGGAGGAGGAGGAGGAGGAGGAACAGGAGGAGGTGGGGAGGCCACCGGGGGTGGTGGGAGAGGCGGAGGAGGAAGCTGGTGGAGATGGCACCGTGGCGGGAGGGGACGGTTCGGGAGGTGCCACCACCATGGGAGATGCCACCAGGGGAGATGCCACTGTGAGAGTTGCCTTCGTGGGAGATGCTGCTGGTTTGGGTGACACCACTGCTGTGGGAGATGCCACCACTGTGGGAGATGCCACCACCATGGGAGATGCCACGATGGGAGATGCCACCACCATGGGAGTTGCCATCACAGGAGATGCCACCACTGTGGGAGGTGCCACCACTGAAGATGCCACTGTGAGAGTTGCCATCGTGGGAGATGCCACTGGTTTTGGTGACACCATGGGTGTGGAAGACGCCACCACCATGGGAGACGTCACCGCTGTGGGAAATGTCTCCACTGTGGAAGATGTCACTATTCTGGGAGATGCCACCACCATGGGATGTGCTGCCGGTGTGGGAGATGCCACCAGCCTGGGAGATGGTGTTAAGGGAGGTGCCACCACTGTGGGAGACGC
>NW_009201632.1:0-233 GCF_000690835.1 Fulmarus glacialis | reverse complement strand
GTCATGGGAGATGCCACCACCATAGGAGATGCCCCCACCGTGCGAGAGGTTGTCATGGGAGATGCCACCACCATAGGAGATGCCACCACCGTGGGAGAGGCTGTCGTGGGAGATGCCACCACAGTAGGAGTTGTCATCACTGTGGGAGATGCCACCTTGAAAGATGTCACCACTGTGGGAGATGATATCACGGGGGATGCCGCCAGGATGGGTAATGCCACCGCAGGAGATGT
>NW_009201631.1:0-469 GCF_000690835.1 Fulmarus glacialis | reverse complement strand
GCTCTGCCTGCGCGGTGAGAAGAGCAGAAGGAGGATGAGCACCGTGCGCAAGGGCCCCGGGGCAGGTCATGCCACGGGAGGAAGGGCTCTGTAATGCCAAGGGGAAAGGGCTGAACACCAGCCCGAGGCTGGAAGATGAAGCCTGACCTGCTGACAGCACCCACGTTCACGGTACCCACACTCACGCACCGTGCTCATGGTGCCGTGCTCATGCTCCTGCCGGTGCCCGCTGCTGCCGGCCTCTGAATCCAGAGCTCTGCCATGCACGGGAGCCAGTGGCAGGGCACCTTCGGGGCTGTCTCCACCCCACTCCACGCTGGTCCCCACACGGGGCATGCCGCGCTGACCCACACCGGCTCAGCCCATCTGGTCTAGGTCCCCTCTGCTGCCGCGGTCAGCCTGGCACTGGGGCTGCCACCATGACCCACGCCTGACCACGGCACGCCCAGCCCAGCAAGCTCCCCCCGAC
>NW_009201630.1:0-8815 GCF_000690835.1 Fulmarus glacialis | reverse complement strand
GTCTTTCTTGTGCTGAGGACATCAGAGCTGGACGCAGTACTCTAGGATTCTAGGTGGGGTCCAATCAGAGCAAAGTAGAGGGGCAGAATCATCTCTCTCAACCTGCTGACCACGCTTCTTTTGATGCAGCCCAGGATATGGTTGGCCTTCTGGGCTGCAAGTGCACATTGTCAGCTCATGTTCAGCTTTTCATCCACCAACACCCCCAAGTCCTTCTCGGCAGGGCTGCTCTCAATCCCTTCTTCCCCCAGCCTGTATTGATACCGGGATTTGCCCCGACCCAGGTGCAGGACCTTGAACTTGGCCCTGTTGAACCTCATGAGGTTCACATGGGCCCACTTCTCGAGCTTGTCCAGGTCCCTCTGGATGGCACCCTGTCCATATCTGTCTAACCATTTATCTGTGGTCCCTGGCAGCAAGAAATGCCAGGAGGATATTTTGAGAGAGAAAGCATACACATAGTTATGGTGGAAGAAACATGTACCTATTTCCAATAAGTACACAAAGTTCAGCTACTTACCTGAAGTATGTCTGGAATCTGAACCTGTCAGAAGGTCACAGTTTCTGTGCTCTGGTGGAAATAGTCTTCCTGATCTCTAGAGCCATTACTATTATCTGGGCCAGTTTATAGATGAGGTAGCTTTCCTTGCCCCTCTAGTCCAACTGAGAATCCAAGACAGATGGAACAATGTGAAAAAGCCTCATAAACTACCGTTAGGGTTCCTTTCACCTAAATGTGGGCATGTAAAACATGGTGACTAAGGCTGAACTAATCATCCTAGACTCCCCTTCTAATCACGATATAAAACACATTGCCTGGCCCAGATTATGGTATGTGGGCGTGGATTTGGAGGATTGTGTAGGACTTCCTTTCCATGAATAAAAATATTACAACTGTTTATCAGAGAAATAACAATCTTGATGATTTAAAAGTTCTGTATTCAGAGGAAAACCGACAAAACCTTCTCCAGAAAGGTATTGTGTTTCTTCATTTCCTCTTTAAACAAAGTGTGTGTCCTGAAGGTATTTTCTGGGTATAAGATGTTGACATAAAGATACCTGATAGACAAAAAGAAGACACTTAGATTCATATTCAGATGTTACCTGAACCAAGGGCAGGTCTTTACAGGTCTCTGATAAATCTTACAGTAAAAATAATACTGGGGGAGGAGGCGAAATCCCTAAGGACACTGTGAGACCTTGCACTTGAGTCAAGTTTCAGGTTTTTTGGACGTTACTTGCTGGACATTCTGAGAATTTGCAGGTAAATACTCCAGTGATTAGCTAGGTTAGAGTCACAGTTTTGTTTTGTAGCAACACTTTCAGTTAACCTAAAGAAAATCTGAACACTGAAAAGGTCATATCTTCTTTGTATCCAACTGTACATAAAGCCAAGAATTTGTTAGTATAATTGAAATCTTATCAGTCTTATCATTATTAGTTCAGATCTAATTATTACAGAAAAAGAATACTTTTGTGCAGAAAAAAATTCAACAATAATGAGAATAGAGTTATATTATAAAACACTTAATTTTTGCTTCTTTTAGTAGTGGTGTTATGTTAACCCTTCTACTGTTCCTCACGGTCCCAAGGTCACTGGCTTCATTCAATTGTAGTGGGGTGTTATGGCAAGTTGTCAGGATCAGGAGTCCTTTGTTGTTTACTATCATCTATATAGAACTATGGTTTTGTAACTAAACTTGGTTAAAAAACTAAACAGTTAAAACTGTACTTAGTTTTAAAAACTAAAACTCAGTACATCCTACTGGCCTTAGTGGAATTTCCTCTGGTGTACTGGAAAGGGGAATATTGGAAAGGGGAAGCAGATTTTCTAATAAAACCCTAATCATACGTGGTTAATTTGTTTAGAGTGTCTTAGACACTCTACAGTCACCTATCCTACTAGTACTTTAAGCCAGTTATTCAGTGTTGAGACAAATATTCAGGCCTGGTTTCTGCTTCAAAGAGCTTACTGTCTAAGTTTAGATACATGACATGGAAATAAGAAGTGACAAGTGAACAAAAGAAACAGCAGGGGAGAAAGGGAGCACAAAAGGATACGGTTTACAGAATTATCCTAGAGTTTCTCGAAGGCATGTTTCATCTCACCTAAATTTAGTCATCAAAGTTACATATCTAGAATTAGCAAATAGAAGAACATTTCCACATGTGGTCAATGGAGCTAACTGGATGTCGCCAGAACATGATTTAATTTAGAAATTTATTTTAAAGTGGATGAATGACTTTCTGGATGTCACTATCTCTCTCCAACAATTGAAAGACCCTTGGCTTGTCCTACTCACCTAACTTTCCATTTGTAATGTTTTATACGACAAATCTTTTGTAAGAAGACCATATGGCTAGCTAAGAAAAGATAATAAAGTAACATGGCAATGATAAGGAATTACCTTAGTGAAAGATCATGGAGCTTCATCTTGTCCTTTTTAGAAGTGTTTTAAAGAATGACACAGATTAATCCCATTCTCCTCTCTTAATACACTTAACTTTAGGACCCTGTCAGCAGTGGCTTTTCTATGGTGACATCCTTCTTGCCTCAGAACAGTGTTCAGAGAGGAAACTCTCACCCAAGCTCAGCCCTTTGCTTTGACAGATTTCACAGGCAGTGCCTCGTGCTCCTGAATAGCAATGCAGCCATGCAATGAAGTCATTTAGTAAAAAGGTAAAGCAAGTGGTTTCCCCTAAACACATTAATGCCCAGCGGTAAACAGCACCAGAGACCTGGCACAATGTGGATTTTCAGACTTCAGAGCACTCAGCAACTCCCAGTTTTGTGTATACCCAGCTGAAGTTTACATGTTATTCAGCTCTTACAAGTAGGAGTGGCATTGCAGGAAATCTTGAAAATTAAGCCTCTGTATCAATCTGTGTTGAATCAAATCTGATTCCAGGGGCTGGGCAGAAGAAGGAGAAAAATGTGACAGATGCCAAAAATGAAATTTCAGTTGTACTCCTAGACCATGCGTTAGAAGTAATTACCGGCTTAATATATGGGACTGTTTTACTTTGTATAGACATTTTGACATGAAAAAAATCTTGTTTTCATCAGGGAGTCTGCAAGAAATGTTATGATTAGGACGAAAAATATTAGCAGCCTATTCAGATTCTGCATCCCTTAAAAAGCAGACATCATACAAGTAATTCAGAACTCTTGGCTGAGATATTCACTTCTTTCTATTGACTATATAAGGAGTGCAGACACTCCTAGGCTTCTGAATGCTGCATAGGAAGATACTTAAGGCCTGGGAGTGCCTGAACCAGAGGGTAAATTAAGTCTTCCCTGTGGGCACCACTATCTTTTCAGTATTCAGAAGGCTACATCTTTTTCCAAGGTTGTATGCCTATTGTGGGGAAAAGAAGAGGACTGGGACTGAAATTGAATTTAGGCAGTCTGGATACGGTCCATAGTGACTTCAGAATGGAGGAATGTCTTCCAACATATGGCTTTGATCTGCGGCTAAAACATCTTTCTTCTGTAAATGTCACCATTCTTTAGTCTGTAAATACCACTTACATCACAAGTAAGGGTAGATTTCAAAATGGACAGATTTAACACTCCTTTCTAACACGGGGAGTTTATTATCATCTGAAGGACAACATTTCCTTTTTTTTCTTTTTTTTCTTTTACTTTATGCTGCAATGAAAAAAGTAGGTGTAAAGCAATACTCTGCCAACAGCATTTACACAATAATTGCTGGAAATTCTTTTACTTGCATACGCAGAATTGAAAATGAAACCTGTCCCCTCACAGCCAGGCACCTCCACAAACACCTAGTCTATTCACCAGAAATTACACACCCTGAGACACTACCCTTAACCTCTCATCTCCACACATTGTGTAAGCCCATAGCAGCCTCCACCTTAGGAACTGCATCTACGTATCTGCTGGACAAAAAGCAACCTGAAATCCATATCTGCCCCTTACACATAGACTCTACACATGGTCAGAGGCATTCAGTAAAACATGCAAACAAATTTTGCTGCATGTATTCAACTTAGACTCACGTTACGGATGCATGCTTAAAGAGCGCAGGCTATATATAATTTAAAATTTTAAAAGTGAGATATTTGTTCCTCTTCAGCTTCGACATTCTAGAGGACATGTAAGAATAGAAAGATGGAATGAAACTTATTGAAGAAAGAGTAGAAGTAACAAATTTATTTTTTGCTTGGACAATATTTCCACAAAGCTTGTGAAAAAGAAAATATATTTGGTGAGCCAGATATAGTTTTGTTTGAAAATTCTGACAAATTGAAATGTTAAAAATATATTTTTAATTTGAAGTAAATGTTGTTTTTTATCCACCTTTTCAACACTTTTCAAAAACAAAATTTGAAACAAAGAAATTTTGAAATACAGTTTTTATTTGAATAGGCTTTTTGACAGGGAAAATCCAAAACTTTTATACAAAAAAACATCAAGGAAAAGGTTTTGATTTTCTCAAAAAAAGAAATAACAAAACAAGAAAGCCTAAGTGAAATGATGGCAATGCGGTTTACTGCTGACAGTCTGAATCCTCTTCTTAATGTATGAGCTCAAAAAGTTCACCAAGGTTTAACCAGCAGGCTTCTCAGTCACACCTGTTGGATATTGACGACCCCTCTTTATTGTTCTTGATTTGCTCTTCCGGATTTTCTTCAAATGTAATTAACTTATCATATCAGATCAACATGGAAATTGCTATAGCACCCTCAAATCAGATTCTACTGCATATTTTACTCAATGATCCTATTTCTTTCTACAAATTTTTAGAGAAGTAGTGATTTTAAATCCTGCAGGGAACAAAAACTTAGCAATATAGCTGGAAATATTCAGATTAAATTATTTTTCACTTGAAAATGCTGATACATTAACTTGAAAACCTTGCAGTTGTCATAAAGTTTCTTTTGAGCAAATCATCTTTTTTCCAGAAAGAATTTCTATGGACTTTCATTCTTTGACATATTAGATCAATTTTCCAAATTTTGGGCTACAAGAGTTTCTGGATTTGATCCGTTCAGTGAGTCATTGAGTAATAGTAATAAATAAATAAATAAATATTGCTTTTATTGCTATGGGTTGCAAGAAAAATATTTGAAATTCGGAAAGAAGTCTGTCTGCACAGATAACCCCCAGATGTTTAGTTCTATTCAGAACTTGAATTTCTACCTCCAGCTCTGCTGACATCTATTTTCTGAGCTTTAGTTCTTTTCTTCTCCATGATTCAAATTTCTCATTTGTAAAACAGGAATAAGTATACTTGCTCTGGTTATACAGAAGATGTAATTACAACTTAATGAAAACTGACAGAATTGCCAATTTCAGCCGCATATGACTTGAAAGGAGAACTGAAATTGTTAATTTCTCATCAAGAAAAAAATCTGGTTTAGATCGTTACGACACATTTGAAACATTTCAATTGACTTTTTATCATTTGTATTATGATATAGGATGTTATGAAATGGTATTGTATGATATGTTATGCAATATTAAAACACAGGAATGGAAAGTAATTTCAGAAGAAAGAGCCAAAAAGAAAGAAATAGCTTATTTCAACAATGTCAAAATGTAGTGTTTTGAATTGTGAGAGCTTTTATTCCATTTTTCTTCAGAACAATATTATATTGAAGCTGACCCAATTTTGTAAAGTGTTTCATTTCTGAGCGAACTGTGCATTCCTGATGGGAATATGGTTTTGTCAAAGACTCTTCTACTTCCTTGAAAAGTGCTGTGAAATCTAAGAGTGAAAAGTGCTATATAAAGACCAAGAATTACTATAATGGGTCTGATCCCAACCAGGCTAAAGAAGGATGACAGCTCAGATAACTTGCTCTTCTCCCTTTACACAGCTATGAAAGTACCAACCACATTCCTGTTTCTTGATCTCTGAAGGAAGGGTGCAAAGATCTGGTCTTGAATCCTGCATCAATTGATACAGAAGAAACACGTGAGCAGCATAAGTAATAGAACCTTGTGCACTATTATGACTTTATGTTTCATGGCCGGACTTTCTGATGTCTTGAAAAGTACGAACAGTGATTGCAGCATTTCCTGTTTCTGTGTTTTATTGCTATGGATTGCAGGAAAGCTATTTGCAATTTGGAGAAAAGTCTCATAGCTCCTCTTTCCTGTGTGAGCTCTAGTGTGACTACTAAGGATAGATTTCATAATCTCACCCTTCAGATGATTATATGAATTAATAAGATGTCTTTTCTTTTTTTCAACCATTATTTTCATGGAACATATTAGAACTTAATAGTTTTAAACATCTTCTCTGTCAGTTTTGCACAAAACTGAGTAACAGGTTCACAAGCTGTTGAAGAGGGAGTGCTGACACATAGAGAAACAAACGTGCACACACTGATATAAATACAGAATGTTATTTTATCAGTTCATTTACTTAGAAAACCAGGCTAGAATATCCACAAAGAAACAATTCTACATGCAGATCAAGTCTGATAGGTGAGAATGTGTGAATTTTCCAAGATCTAACATGCAAGTTGAACCAAGCCATAGACCAAACTAATACTCAGAGTAAGGTTGAAAGAATAAAACTTTCTGACTTTAAGTTGCATGAGAAATGTTTGTGTGTGATTGGAATAAGAGGTATTTGGATCAATAGTTGAGTGAGAGCCTGGGTCATCTGCAGTACAGCCATTGCCTGAGTGCTCAAAGTAAACACTTGAGCCAGAATAGGATGTGTATTCTAGGAAGCCAAAGTGTAATCTCACAGGGTGAAGCATCATGAAAAATCCAGTAGTTATGAATGAGTGACACTGGCAAGGATAAAGCAACAGGGGACCTCAACCCTCCTCCTTCAGGGCATGAATTGTTTAAGAAAGATGAAAGGCATTTTCACCCCTTTTTCCCTGAAGTATAATACTGAACAATTGGTTCTTCTGGCTGCATGTCAGAGTCTGTTGCTCTCAAGTATCAAACACTGACCATCACTGACAAGAGGGCAGTAGGAGAGTGAGACCTTTGGTGGCTAATTCTTGTTTGCACACAACAGCAAGGCATGCAGGCAGATGGATGACTCAAAGCTGAGAAAAAGCTGTGTGGCTTCTTCTGAGAGCTAGAGGTTGAGACACGCAGATCCCTGTGCCTCTAGGTTAAATAAAGTTTTGTCATCCTCAGCCTCTGAAGTGATTAAATTTGTCCCAGTATCATTACAAAATGGAATTAACAGCAATTCATGGAGCCACAGTAGCCTGGGGGTGGTTTCAGCGGATACAGCGACACTGCTGAAATAACAAGGGCTGAGAATAAGATGTCACAATTACTGTTGGTGTTGCTGTTGATTTACATCAATGCAACAGTTCCATGGCAGCTATCATTCAGTTTTATGCTGATTTCCTGGCAAGTATTTCTGGGTGTGTAAATGTTACCAAAGCTTTGGGATGTGCTGGTGGGTCACGGAGAGAGAGACATCATTTTGTGAAGGCAGTAATACACTGAAATTGGACATTAGAAGAAGGTTTTTGACAATCAGCCTTCAAACAGAAGTGAGGATAGAAAAGAATGACAAAAAACCTAAACACTTTTAAAAGTCAACCTATTTTAAAGGGATTGCATAATGTTATATTTATAGTGGGAAGAGATAGCACTTGATGATTCTATGAGTCCGCTTCAAGTCCCTGTGTTTCTGAGAAGACATGCCACACTTTCATTTCTGCTTTGTTGAAGACAAACTCTGAGTTCATTATTTCCTCTTTTTTTGATGATGGGAAGTATTAGAAATTGAGCTGATCCTCCACATCCTTTTTTTTTTTTTTTTTTTTTTTTTAATGTCTCAAACCATGAAATCCATCAGATTTAGTGTAAGTCACAACAAAGTACTTTTTTTTGGTGCAATTCAAGGCCAAGTTCATAGTGAATATGAAGTGAGCTTTAGCTAATCTTTTGGCTTAGATAGAAACAGTACAAACACTGATTTCATTTCCCCAACACAAGGTAAACACCCACCCATTCATTACAGCAGCTAAGAAAGAGGTAAAGGTTGTGGTGATACAGACAAAGACTGTGGCTGCTGTCCATTTCAACAGATAGAACATATGCAAGTTGAGAAAGATCTGGATTCCAAAGCTCCAATTAAAATGTATTTACTGCCAACAAAGAAACAAATGAGCATGAATATTAAAAGGCATCATTTTTTCATTTCCAACAAGATTTGAATTAAAACCGAACAATACTTCCAATTCTTCCTACCTACCTCTCCTCCTGTTCCGTTTCTTCACTCATTTGAAAGTAGACGCTTCCCTTCCATTAATCTCTACATTCACTATATCAGCGCAGCATACAGGAGAGTGGAAAAATCTATTAGATATCCCAGGCCTTTTATATCATACTCCAAAGAACAGAATCAAAAGTGACATTTGAAATGTTCGGAGAATTCATTGTGTAGAAGCCATTTTTCTTCATATGAAATAGCCTGAAAAACCCACCTCTCTCACAGGAAGTAAATTCTCTTACTTTACAGGAAGTAAATTTGCTGGAAATTCAATCAGGTACCTGCAAATAGCAGACATCCCTTGCAAAAATCCAACATGTGTAGGTTTTCACTTAGTGTTTAGGTGTTCCCTCCCTGTGCAGTCAGGAGTAGAAGAGGCCTGTCAAGATTTCAAGCTTGTCTAAGGCACAAGGAAACTTTAAAGGGCTTGCTTTGAAATGATCCTTCCTTTTGTAAACCAAGTATAGTTCCAGATTGGCCAAGAAACAAAATTGCAGGCTTGAGAATTAAAATTGTTCCTTAGCATAGAAACACCAATCTAAAATACTTAATTTTATTTAATTTTATGTAATTTTATTTAATAATCC
>NW_009201629.1:8678-8945 GCF_000690835.1 Fulmarus glacialis | reverse complement strand
AGCGGCCGGGAGGGGGCTGCGGGGGGATGCCCCGGCCACGAGGGAACGCCGAACCCGCGTGGAAGCGGGGGGAGCTGGAGCTCATGCGTTTCTCGGGTTTTTCTTATTTTTTTACCGCGGGCAGAGGGATCCTGGAGGACACCGACCTCCTGCTGACGGTCCCTTTCTTGGCAAAAGCTTTGTTTTTTTTTTTTATTTACTTTGCAATCCGGGATCCTGCCTCGCTTTGCATCACTTCTTTAAAAGAAACTTCTGTGCTGGGCGTGC
>NW_009201629.1:7444-8665 GCF_000690835.1 Fulmarus glacialis | reverse complement strand
GCTTCCCCCGAAGATCGCTAGAGGCTGGAAGCAGCTTTTTTGCTTCAGTTGGAGTAGATGTGCATTGGGGTAGATGTGCATTGGAGTAGATGTGCATTGGAGTAGATGTGCATTTGTAGCAGCTGTGCGTGTTATTTTAGAAACGGTCCAAGTTTCCCGTCGCTTTCCTGCAGCGGTAGTTGTTTTCCCAGCGGTGTATGGCTGCAAGCCCTGCGCAGGGAGTAGTAGAGAGCAGAGCTTTTATCGAGTGGCTCCTTATCATTTTGATAGTGGGTGACTGTGCCAGGGCCCCACCCGTGTCGTCCGGGTGCTGGGGACGGTGGCAGGAGCTCGGGAAGGGCCTTGATGCCCTTTTCCACAAGTGTTTGCATGGCTCCCTGCAGATTCCATCCGTGTCCTTGTTTGTCACCCGGTTTACTGTGGGGTGACGTAGCTGAGCGGTGTGAAAATGCCTCGGTGCTTCGAAGAAGTCCCCTGTGGCAGCAGGTCTGCTCTAGCGTGGGACCAGCCCACTGTGCACGGCGCAGGTCGGGCCATTACATCCGGATTGGGACATTGGCACCATTATTTTTTATCCTGAGACCCTGTGAGAAGAGCATCTTGCTGGTGGGCAGCTTGCTTGGTTAGGGGGGATGAGGAACCTTTTCTTAGAAGCAATAAATGACCACAGGCCATCCCAGAGCCATCACACGGCGGATGCTGAGGTTGTTGTTACTGAACTAACCCAAGCTGAGCTGCAGTAGTTGGGCTGAGGGCCTTGCTTTCGGATCCGTGTGGGAGCTGAGGAGCACACCCTTGTTTCAGTAGTCTGGGGTCAGTAATGCCACTGACTTTTCAGTACAATTCCTCACTGAAGTCGCTGTCTGCTCAATGCCGGTGCCATGATATAGCCCAGCTGGCTGCACGCTCCTCAATTTTAGCAAGTTATAATTCAAGAAACGCATCACTGCCATAATTCAGAAGGAAAAAAACCCTCTCTAACCAGTGCACGAAGTTGATGGAGGACCTTTGTCAGCCTTTCGCGTGGTCTTGACTCTTACAAGGACAGCCAGAGCCAGCTGGATGACCTGATTCAGCAAAGCACTTCTAAGGACTTGCTTAACTTTAAGCGCGTGACTGCTGGTGTGCTGCCGCTTAAAGCCGAGCGTGTGCTTGGGAGCTCTGCTGAGCGGAGGTCGGGGTGAGCGGGGCAGGAGAGGCTGAGTGGGGTCACGGGAGGCC
>NW_009201629.1:819-7413 GCF_000690835.1 Fulmarus glacialis | reverse complement strand
CTTGTCTGTTTAGCCGCTCCTGTGCTGAGGGGTTTGTTGGGATGGACCAAAGTTACTTTGGTGGCTTGTTGGCTGAAGCCAGCCCAGCCCCTGGTGTCAGGCTTCGTGTGCCAAGGGAGGAGTGTCTTTTCATCACCCGACGCCCTTTTTCAGTCCTTGTGATGTGTTCGGGGAGCTCTTGTTAAGTCCGTGTGTGTTTGAGCCATGGTTGGAGGGTTGTCTCCCAACGCAGATGATGAAAAGCATCAGTCTTTGGGAGCAACGTCCCATTTTGTGTGCTTCAGGTTGTGGGTGCCCAGGCAGGGGTGCGAGGTGGGGGTGTAGGGGAGAGCTGCAGCATTTTCAGTAGTAAAGGCCACTTTGAAAGGTCAAGGTGGAACCCCCATTCTTCAAAGATTTGGAAAATTCTTGGTCTCGAATTGCTTCCAAGTGGGTTTTCTTCCATTGGGTGTTTATAAGCTTGGAGGAGTTCCTAGCCTGAAAGAGGAAGCGCAAGGGTTTCGTTGATAAACCGAACACAGCACTAACATAAAGTTTTGTTTTTCCAGAGTCTCCACCACCTCCCTACTCTCGGCTGTCTCCTAATGATGAGCAAAAGCCACTGGGTACGTGTTTTCTCTCTTTTGATCTCCCGGCAGCTCTTTCATGGTGCAGTCCTGGTGTTGGTTCTAAGACATCCCTCTGTGGCACGTCAGGCAAAAGCCAACAAGTCGGGATTTTACGGCTGCTCATTATTTCTGAGCAAGCATCAGCTGACGGGTTTTAAGAAGTAAATGGATGTCAGTTTATCATACCAAATTACTGTGTAGGCACATGCATATTTTCCGAAATAATATGAAGCGCTATTTTTAATGAAGGCGTAATGAAAGGTTACCAGGCGCCATGTTTTGTCTGCGTGTGTAATCTGTGGGGTGACGGAGCGGAGGGGCAGCCGGAGCTCCTGGGTGCCATTTCCATAAAGCCCTGGCTGCGCAGCGCCGTGGAGGAACCGGCTATTACCCTTCCTCTCCTTATTAAAATGAGACGTCAACTCTTTGAAACTCGGCACTGTATAATTTCTGAGTGGCTTTTCACTTTTCCTGAGGAATTATAAAAGCTTTTTAAAAAAAACTAGTGAAAGCAGCTTGGGTGGGTAGGCTGGGCATGAAGCGAAGGCTGCTGGAGAGCCTGGTCCTGCCTGGTGCACCTTGGCTTGGAGATGTTTTGAGTTGGCATGGCTGCATCTTGACCATCCTCTCTCGGCGCCCGCTTCTTGCTCAAGTAAATGGGAAGCAAAGACATGGAAGGGAAGGGAGGAATCCCACGTCCCTCTTGGGTTTCTTGCTGGGATCGGTGCAATGGTGGCCATGTCGGGAGCGTGGGATTTCTGCCTTCGTCCCGTAATCAGTGGCTCTGATTTACAGAGGGGGTGATGACCGAGGCGAGCTGCTTTCGCTCCCCATCGGGCAGGGACAGGGAGGTGGCAGGGGAGACAGGCGGGGTTTGCCAGGGCGATGGGAGCGGGACAGCATGCCTGTCCCACCCAGCCCCGAGGGAGGGCGGGAGCTGCCCCATGCCAAAGGTGAGTCCCTGCCCTGCCAGGCCTGGGAGCTGCCTGCGACGCAGCCGCTCGCGCACCCGGCGCGTGCACGCCTGTCGGAGGGACCGGCTCCTTCATCCCTGGAGCCGGGCTGTGACGTGGGGCAGCGACCGGAGCGTCCTGCAAAGCATAAGTTGCTGGTCATGGGTTTTTTCATTTTGGGTAGGTTTTTTTTTTTTTTGTTAGGTGTGGAGGGAAAAAAAAAGGAGTTGTCCCTCCCCGCGCTCCCCCTTCCAAGTTAATTCCCTTTAGAAACTGCTTGTGCTGCAGGGAGAGATGATAGTGAGTGACACGTGACTTTATTAAAACAACAGCCAGGAATTGAAATTTGCTTCACTGGCTTTTTTTGTTTGTTTGATTGGAAAAATAATAGTTAATCTGTGAGCAAACAGTTGAGCGCTTAATTAGAGGGGCGTAAGCAAGAGAGAATGACAAAGACTCTTAACTTGTTAAAACAAAGTTTCCTTCGCTTCAGCAAAGAGGAAGGAAGGAAGGAAGCAAGAATAAACAGCTTCAAGAATTTTAATGGTGATAATTAAGTATAGTAACTATGAATTGTTTAGAGGCTTAATGTAACTTAATCCAGTAAGCACCAAGTTCCTACTTGTTTGATCAACTTAACTGCAGTTATTTTTGTGGTCGAAGCAATTCAAACTTTGCATTTGCATGGTAGAGGTACAAAGTTAATCGCTGCTTGCTGGCCCGGTGGAGAGTTTCTCTGGGGAGAGGTGGGCTGGTGTCGAGAAGCAAAAGAGCCACGGGTGCTCACGTAGCGCTTGCAAATGCAGAAGAGGGCTAAAAACGCTTCTTTTTTCCTTTCTTTTTCAGATCTATCAGATTCCACGTTGTCTTACACTGAAACAGAGGCTACAAACTCGCCCAACGTCACACCTGGAGACTTCTCAGGTTGGCAGATGTTTGCGCCTTCCCGCATGCGTGGTCTGCGCCGGGGAGCTGGTGGCTGGGGCAGGACCGCAGGAGGAGACGGGGGGTTGTGCTGCTGCTCTTGGGTTATAGTCTTGGCCTGAAAAGAAGGAAAAAAAAGAGCAGCTGTTTGAGTTGATGGTTCAGAGACGTCTGTGCTCTGCGGGTTGCTCTAAGATGCTGTTTGTCTGATGGGCATGCTGGGACAAGTGGGGACGTTTGGGAGGTGGCCATGGGGCCACGTGTGTCCCCCGTGGAAGCTGCCTAGACCTCGCTCGAGCCCCGGGGTCGTTGTCGTCACCATTTTCATGGCCTTTTCAAACGATGCTGCTTCGTGGTGGTTCTTGCCTAGTCCGTCCAGCTTGCGTTACCTGTTGGGTCCTGGCCCTACACTGCAAACTCTGCTTTCGTGAGCAGAGCTCCCAGCTACGATGCCATTGAAGCTCCTGAACAAAGTTTTGCTTAATTAGGTCCTGGTTTTTACTCTGCCCCACCCTTTTCATTCATTTAATGGTGCTCTGTAAGGCCTGGGGTGGTTTTACCTGCAAGCAGGTAGAGAGTTGGGGCTTTCATTTGCTTGGCGTTGGGCTCTGGCTGCGGTGATTGTTTCACGTCCTGCTCCTCTGGTGTCCCGTCCCGTCCATGCTGACCGCATGGGGGGCAGGAGGGACCTGCCTATGGGACCAGGTTTAATTTCTATGTCAGAAATGACCTGGTTAATGGTCTGAGAGCTAAGATGAAGATAGACAAACCTTCATCCCGATGAAGCCCCGTATACCTCCTTCAGCGGTTGGGGTGGGCTTTGCAGTGGGGTAGGACTTGGGCAGCGTGGTGCCGAGGTGCCGCATTGCTGAGTGCGGGGACGGGGTTGGCTGCTCTCGCTGGGGGATGCTGTAAGGGGATGGTGGTGGAGGGGACCCTTGGGGTACTGGTCCATTAGCTGTGGCTTTTCTCTTCTTGTTCTCTGCCTGCAAGAGTTTATGGCCAGTTTGAGACCTGCGACTTCCTTGGGATGTTGAAGCCCATCCCGACTCCGCAGCACTTTAAAGAGCATTTAATCAGCACGGCACCGCAGTGTCATGGCGTGGTGGCACGTTTCCCTCCGGGGATTTTCCCTTCTCCTTCTCCTTTAAGGTTCTCCTGCCGCAGTCGGTCTTGCCGCGGTGCTGCCGCGTGCCGAATCCAGCATGCCGGCCGCCTTGCTTTTGTTGTGCTGCCAAGTGTCCATAGCAGGGGAACAATTGATAGCCAGGAGTTGGATCGTTCAGGGTTGTGCTATAATAAATATGTGTTTGCAATTCCTAACAAACATTCTTCGGGCTGGATACACGTCCGTAAAGCTCCCCATGCCCATGGCTTTTATTGTAACTTGATAATTGCCATTAATTATAGCAGCCGAGTTTGAAAACCGGGGTTCCTGAGGACGTAATGGTTTAACTTCTCTCACAGCTGAGTCCTTTATGGGACATCTGGTGGATTTTCTGGAATAGAAGAGAGATTTTAACTTTTACTTGAACAATATAATGATAACATGTGACCGAGATTGTACTGAAATCGGATACCTCCTCTCCCCCTGTGTAGTTTCCAATGGTGTAACTTTTAATAAGAGTCTGGGGCTGTGTGATTTATTTTTCCCCAGTGCTCATGATTGCTGAAAGAGGATAAGAGCTTCACTGAAGTTAACCCATACTTGTCATCACGGGGAAGTGAAAGGAAAAAAAACCACTTAGACTCCAGTGTATCTGCCATATTTCAGTTTGTTTATTCTCCATTTCAACTTATTTAATAGGTTTGCTTGAAGTGTAGGGCTGTGTAAATGATACACAGAGCACGTGGTCTTTCCTGCCTTTTCTTGTGTGTACCGAAGGAGCTCAATGTGTGTTTAACTCCGTTCCAAAAATAAGTACATTTTGGATCTAGCATCAAGCCACTACTATTTATTGCTTCATCTTTGATCATCAAAAAGGCTTTTCCTACTAAAACCACAAAATTCAATTTTGGATAACAAAGAGAACCATTCTTCTACTGTTACTCGTTTACTTGATGAACTTCTAAACAGGAAGTTTTAGCATGAAGTCAAAAGATCGTCTCTGTCATATGTATAATTTAAAAAAACCAAACCTTCTTTTTGAAGTAGACCTTTTCATGGCTATAGTACCACTCTTAAAAATAGGAAAAAGTCTTCAATGAACTAGCAGGCTCACTACAAAATCCGGAGTAACAGCTAACTGGAAGCGCAGGTTGTGAGTAGTTGTGCGGCTGCGACCGTCTGTGTCATGAGCTGGATCGATGGACAATACCCCAGAGTCCTCTTCGTCTGAGGTTCAAAGCGTTTGGGTCATGAAATGAAGCTGTCTGTCCAAGGATCAGTGTCCAGCCACAGCATTTCCCTCGGATTGGGGTTGCTCCTGATTTCTCAGTGAATGGCTTGGGAAGATCTGGGTTGGTGGGAAAAGGCACTTGGAGGTGTTTGATCCCAAAGTTTCCATCTTCTGAGCTCAAGCAGTGTCCCATTCAGGCTTACGGGAGTACGGAGAGGGGCTCCATCTTTCCCTCATTAGATATATTTCTGCAGCCAGGTAAGCCTGGGGAGCAGAAATGAAGAAAACCTGCTGTTTTGGGAGTTGTATGTTGAGCCCAGGTAGTTCTTGGGGCTGTGCCGGGGCTGTGCCGTCCCCCGGGTGCCGGCGGAGCCTTGGCCGGTGTTGGCATCCCCGCGGCTCCCCCGGCCGGAGCTGGGGAAATACCAGGGAAAGGGCAAAATCCAGCAAGGCAGAAACAAAAGCTCAGCCCCGTGACTCATAATTGATGGAACATTTGTAGTAATTTTTTTTTTTTTTCCCTTCCCCTCAGACTTGGCTCTTACCACATGCCAAGAAGCTGCTGTACCCGTTAGACTTGCCAGGCTTGTAGAGGGCTGCGCTGCCGCTGCGGGAACTGGTTCAGTACGGTGGGGACGTGCTGGAGCAGATGTTGTGCGCCACGGGCTTTGGGATTCCCTGCCTTCCCCTAAATCCCACAGGGTTATCCCTCACCTTCCCTGTGAAGGACCCTCTCTTAAAGACCATGAAATAGCCCCGCTCCTCAGCGCTGCCCTTGCACAGCACGCAGCATCGTCTGTCTTTCTGGCTAAAAAAGCCCCGTGAATTCCTATGAGTAGCGACCAGAGCTCTCGTTAGTGGTGGCATTAAATTCCGGAGGTCCTAAGGACCATGCAGGAGGGGAAGGGCTGAGCACAGGTAGGAGAGCAAACGGTGGTATTGCTGCTTGGGAGCCTCCCGTCGGTCTCCACGCTGACGGGACCATGGCTGCTGCAGGTCTGGAGCAGCTTGTCCATCCTCTAGAGACTGCAGAAATGTTGGGTCGTGGGTTTTCTCTGGAGCAATAATAAGTAAGGATGAGTAATTAGCTGGAGGAGCAGACAGGTAGCGATGGGTGCAGCTCACTGCTGCCTCACAGCAAAGTCCCCGGCCGCCGAGCAGAAGTCCCGCACCGGCTGGGTGTCTCCATTGAAGATACTTAGCGAAGACTATGCCTGCAGCAGTCAGTGCCAAGCTCTTACAAGCTATTTTTCCTCAAAATGAGCCACTCATCGCTAGAGCCTGTCTCATGTGTCCCTACATGCCTGCTCGTTACTCCTCGCTTAATCGGGAGTCATACCAGTGTTTGCGCGGAAAGTTTCATTGTTCGTATGGAAATGCCTTTGTGAACCGATGTTGCCCGCGAGGCTTAGCCCGGTGTGTGGCAGGGTTTTCCAGAGGGAGAGGGCTCCTTGTGAGCACGGGTGTCCATGTCCGACCCACCTCCCTTCAGTTCTGCAGCGTGCCGGGGGACCGCATCCTGCACCCGGTCCTCCTGCCGCGAACTGGTGCCCGGAGTTAGGGGGTGCTCAGCACTGGGCGGATTCCGATAGGAGGGACGAGGGCGGCTTGGCGGTGGGTAACGCACCTGAGCAGAGGGAAGAGGAGAAATAAGAGCTAGCAGGGAGAAGGGTGGGAGGAGAGTGGGGACAGCAGGGGCTGGCCCCGGAGGGGTTGCCCCAGCAGCAAGAAGCCAGGGAAGATGCTGCTTTAGGTTTTTCCAAAATTACT
>NW_009201629.1:0-644 GCF_000690835.1 Fulmarus glacialis | reverse complement strand
ACTGAATGGGCTGGAGCTTATTTAAATTGTTTTGGGTTTTTCCCGAGGCCTGGGAAGGTGGAGAAGTTTGCTTGCAGGACGGTGGTGGGACTGGGGGTGTCGGATTTGGGGAGCAGGGTCCCCGTACCCGCAAAGGGAGGAGGAGGGCGGGAGCGTGCCCGTCCATCCCAGCTGGTGACTCGGCCCCGCTGAAGCAGTGCCACAGCTCCTCAGCGAGGGCCAGCGGGGTTTTTCTGCTTCCAGCAATATTTAGGATGAACTTACGGAAGCATATTTTAAAACCCACTGAATGGAGAAAGTGAACGTGTCTCTTCCTCTCCCCCCAGAAATAACAGACTGCAAGATGCTAACAAGGAAAGTTATGAAGATCCTGTGTGTTAGGAGTAGGAAAAAAAAAAGCCTATAAATATGTAAGGCGGATATGTGTGGAAACTGGGCAAACATTGCCCTTTCCAGATTGGGGGAGAGATTGTGAAATTACCTGTTAGTAGAAAAAAAAAAAGATATTTTTCTCATTAATAGGGTGGCAATTCCTTCTGTGGGTGAAATGTTGGTTTTGCAACTTTCTGATGATCGCCTCTGGCTTCGGCGTGTCTCGGTGCCGGGCTCCCAGCGCAGCCCTGGGCGCGGGTGCTGGCTCGGGG
>NW_009201628.1:650-932 GCF_000690835.1 Fulmarus glacialis | reverse complement strand
GGCGAGGGGGGGAGACGGAGTAGCGCTTCAGCTTTCTTCACGTGAGTCTCTCCTCCCCCTGGAAGGCTTTGGTATAAATCGAGGAGGAATTTCAGCAGGCTCGAGCCAAGTAACATCTCTGTCTAAACGCACACCGCGTTTCCTTTTACGTTTTCTCTTGCAGATGGGGCTCAGCTGAAACAAGCCCTTCTCTTCATCCGTAAGCACCGCCGTACGGGAGTAAGGCTGAAGCTACGAGAGGCTGCCTGGACGGCCCTGATAAGAAGCGACAAGTTCTGTCTT
>NW_009201628.1:0-548 GCF_000690835.1 Fulmarus glacialis | reverse complement strand
CCTGAACCCGTAGGACTGGGTGCGCTGAAAGTGCTTGCTCCCGAGTTTGCCGGTGCTTCTGCCGTGAGACGTCTTCTCACCACGCTCTTGCGTTATTTCAGACGCGAAAGCTTCCAGCTAACCTTGTGTAGAGTCTATGCATGCTTCCAATTTTAAAACCTCCTTCAGGTAAGTACTGATGGCAGCAGCTGCCAACAACGTTGCTATTCAATGTAAATTACCACATATTCAAAGGCAGAGCTGGCTATTCCGATACATCAGCGTGTTCCTCGGTGAGAGCATTCAAGGCATTAATTGAACTTCCAGAGGGATGAAGCCTGCCTCTACAAGCCTCCTTTGAAGAGAATACAATTTTAATCGGCTTGAGAGCTGGTGAGATGAGATGTCCCAGACCTTTCCCAGAGGTTCCTGGGAACTTCCTGGTAAAAACTGACATCGCGGCGTGGCAGGGACCCGGTTGCCGGTGGGGATGAGCCTGACAGAAGCTGAAGCGCCGCCGCCGCCCGGCTTGCGGGCGGCGTTCGGATGCGCTCGATGCCGCGCACAGG
>NW_009201627.1:0-2481 GCF_000690835.1 Fulmarus glacialis | reverse complement strand
GGTGAAGGACTGAGTCCCCCCTCGCCCTGTCGGCGAGGTTTGCAGGAGGCCTGGGCCGCGTGTCCGAGCGGGCAGCGGGGAGCTGCTGGGGCCGGGCAGCACCAGTCCCGGCCGAGTCCTGCGGGAAACCTTCTCTAGGTGCTGGGGCACACGGGTTGGTTTTGCCCTAGAACAGGAAAAGAGAAATTGCACAGGGAACGAAGAGTTCCGCACTAGTTGTTAACGAAGTAGAGTAATTAATCATTTCCGATATCGTTTCCTATTGAGCTGTACAGCAGATGCATGTTCGCTAAGGCAGGCGGGTCGCTTTTGCAGGTCACGGAGGTGCATGGTGAAGGTGCGCCCAGCAGCCAGGAGCCAGCTCGGCGAAGAGCCCACTGGGGGAGAAGGGTCACCCCGAACCCCGAGTGACACCTGTTGGCTTGTGGTTAATGCCAGATATTTTAATTAAGAGGCATTTTATCAATTTCATGTAGGGAGCGATCATTTTTAATCAGCAAATTAAAGAAATGTGAACTATTATCACTATATTGGCATGGAAGTGGAGGCCAATGCGCTCTGTACAATTTTCGGCTTTTCGGCTACTGGCTCCCAATGGGAAATTGCACTGGCAGATCCTGCTTGGCTGCTGCACGGCGTTTACATGACATAACTACTTTAAATTAGATGTAGTCACAAGTAAACATTCATTAGCCTAAACAAACGTATTTCCATCCGTGCACCTCGTGTTTCTCCAGGAGGCCCTTTTTGCAATGGGGATGCTCAACCTGGGGCGAGAGGGTTCGTTGCACATCTCCCCCCGGCTCCACGCACCTCCTCAGTGCCTCTCATAACGGCATAATAACGGCAGCGGGACCGCTGGCGGGGCACGGACGCTGGCAGGGGCACTGGATGTTAGCACGTCCAGCGTGGAAACAGATGAACCTGCCGTGAAACTGCATAGTGGAACTGGGATGGAAGTCTCCGGAGTCAAACTGGCCGCGGGTGCACTGTGAGGTGCTGGGAAGCCATATGGGATGGGCCACCTGCTGTGACCCAACCCTGTCCCCAGCGTCCCCAGAGAGGGCTGGTGGCAGAAGTGGATTTCCCCGAGCTGAAGGCGCTGCAAGGGCTTGCGTGGCTGCTGCACCTGAGCAGCAAAGCTTGCGTGGAGCTGGTTCGGCCAGAGCTGCAGCATCCTGCCTCTCCCCGAGAGCCCCTGCGGGAGGAGACGGCGTCAGTTCTGGCACGCCCGAGGGCCTCGGTCGGTCTTTCCTGAGCAGCGCGCGTCTTCTCTCCGCTCAAACTACTGCTTTAGAGCACCCGGGAGAGAAGATAAAATGTAAAAATTAGAAGCTGAAACCAAAAACCTAAATTGCCCCGGGGTAGTTTCTTTAATTTTTCGTAATTTATTTTTTAAAATTTGATTTCGCTTCCTAATCACAATAGACTTGGGAAAATTGCCCACAGTTGGAATTTCTGTTCTCCCCACAACTCGCACCCCCAGCCAGCGCTCGGGAGGTCTGCGACGCCCCACTCACCCCCAGCCCGGAGAGCACCAGGGACGCAGCGCCGCAGGTGCCCCCGGATTGTGGAGAGGATGGAGATGGAAAGGTGTTTTAACGCACGGTACCTTAATTTGATCTTGCTTAATTTAAGCAAACGGAGTGTCTCGCTCAGGTTCATCCCTCTTGCAGTGAGTTCGTCGTGACTGAAGGCAGCAGACCCCGCAGGGGGGCCTCTGGGCCCCCTCCCGTCCCCGTCGGTCCCAAGGGACAGCTCCCACAACACAGCTGGAACTTTCCAGAGGCACAAAGAGGCACCGAGTGCGGAGAAGGAAGCACAAAAACGACTGCAAATATTCGGAAATGGGAATACAGAAAAATTATTGACAGAGCGCCATATTATATCATTGATTTTTAAGCAAAACTCCCCATCGATTTTTCAGAACCACATTGAACATTTCAGAATCATTGATTTTAATGGCGAGTTCTGCCCCAAAATCAATGGCGCAATACAGCTTTTTTGTCTGAGCCGTTGCAATGTGGAAAACCGTCTTAAAATGAGCATCTTTTGGGTTTGCCTGTTTTCTTAGATGCTCTTTGAATTCTGCTTTTGTAGAGAGACCAGAGGGGAAGGGCAGCTTGTGCCGACCGGTGGGAACAGCAGCGGCCCAGGGCGGGCTCTGCTCCCCCAGGCAGGGGAGGACCCTCCCGATGCCTCTTTTGTCTGAGCCGTTGCAATGTGGAAAACCGTCTTAAAATGAGCATCTTTTGGGTTTGCCTGTTTTCTTAGATGCTCTTTGAATTCTGCTTTTGTAGAGAGACCAGAGGGGAAGGGCAGCTTGTGCCGACCGGTGGGAACAGCAGCGGCCCAGGGCGGGCTCTGCTCCCCCAGGCAGGGGAGGACCCTCCCGATGCCTCCCAGTCCGACTGGGCTCTTTCCCAAACCCCCATTTTCAGGCTGGTTTTCTTGTAGGACCTCGCGTTAGGGCACTGTGCA
>NW_009201626.1:0-28531 GCF_000690835.1 Fulmarus glacialis | reverse complement strand
CAGGAGGCGTTCCTCGTGCATCCACCACTGCTGGTCAGCCAGGGGCCAAAGTCCAGGCACAGGCTGTCCCACCAGCAAAGAAAACACTCGCCCTGGCTCCTCGTCCGCAGATTTCACCTCTTGGCAGAGGTTTCCCGAGATCTGTGCTCAATGCTGTGTTGGCACTTTGCGCCGCAGAGCAAATTCCATACCAAGGATCTTTTTAAAAAGATATGCAAGTGCTCAGAAATTAATGCTTTCGCTAGTCCCGCTGACATCATATCTGCTGGAGCAAAACCATACTCCAAAATTCAATTTTTTTCATGCACAGATACATACTGTGCAGTTTGAGGATGAAGTAGGTGGTGTCTCTGTTACTATATGCACAGATTTGCAGAAGGACTTTGAGATTACTCAGAATTAAGATGCTACAGTGACAGTGAAAGCTATTTTTAAGAGATATTTGGAAAGTATATGCATCTTGTTAATCCTCTCATATTACACATTAATTTTCTATGCAACGGTTTGCACGTAGAATGTAAAATTTTAAGTTACTATATACAGAATTTTTTGACTGCAAAGTTAAAGTGAAAATACAAGCCAGTGTAAAGTGCCTAAAGTAAAAGACAGACTTGAATGTCTCAGCTAACGTGACATTCACATTAAAATACGATACGTTCATGCAACAGCAGCACATTGCATCACAACTATGCAACATGATGATGTTTCAAAGGCCCTGCAAATTATTTCAGGACTCACGAACAAGACGAGCGGCAACCTTCTGCAAATGTCTTGATAGAGTAGGAGGAAAGAAGGACACTCTATAAATAAATGTATATGAATAAGCTTAAAAAAAAAGTGAGGCTAGATATTTTCACCAAGAGAAACTTTGAAGATTTACTCACACTAAGACTATTTTTGTATGTCAGTGTAGGCCAGCAAGATTCTTCTTTTTATCTAAATAGAACCAGAGTATTTTTAACGCAGGAGATTCATTCCCTCACTGCCCATCAAAACACGGCAGCTGGGGACGGAGCCGGGATGCGGGGGGAGGGTGTGTGGAACCAAACCCCTTTCCAAGAGGAACAGATGGTTTTCTCCGTGGTGACTGCAGACGAGGACCGCGGCACAAGGAGGATTTGCTCTGCGCCGGCGCTCAGAACCCGCTCCTCCACGCCGCCGTAGGTGCCAAGGGGCACGCAAAGGCCCTCCAAAGTTTCAGCGTGCTGCTTTGGTCGTTGGAGCGATTCTCTCACTGCGCAGAGAGATGTTATTAAGACACACCTCCCGAAGGAGAAATCCAGCGCTTTGAAGGAAATAAAAGAAAGCAGCATTCGGCATTAGTAGACAAAAACTGGTATAGTTTTCCCTCTAAGAGGAAAAAGTCTCTTTTGGTAAAACTGGGATTTGGTAGAGGGAACGGAAATCCAGTACGATGACTCAGTGTGGGCTTGATGCACAGCAAATGTACGCTTGCATTTCCCCATTGATTAAAGGATGACACCAAATTTTCACTAGCTGAGAATCCATTTCTTTTGCCTGAAACACAGCTCAACGTGTGGAAGAGAGGATTAATCTAGTGTCTAACGGCTGGTTTTGGCATCGATTCACTTCACAGTTTTGAGGAACCCAGCTTCTGTGGCTCAGTTTACTTATTTGTAAAATGCATTTTGAGATCCAGTTCATTAGTACTTACATATTAGTCACAATAAATAGTTACATAGATCCCAGCACAGTCAAGTGCAGAACATAATTCTTCCAGTAAACATAAATACAGGATAAAGAATTAATAAAATACTGACAAAAGAGGAAAGAAAACTAACACATCAACTAGAGATTTTTTTAAGAGTCATTCCCTTCCTGCTTCGTATCTGAATTACAGAACCTATAAGCCACCAGCTTTCCCATTTACATGTACAGCACTAAATAACAGTAAGACACACAGGGTAACAGTCATATCCATTTTTGGCAAATTTTGGACCTGAGACATTGCTTGCCCTTTGCATAGTGTACATGCTATTTGGGAAATAAAGCCTCCTTAAAAAATGGGGAGGAGGCAGATTAAAAAAAACATTGTGGAAAAAATGCTATTGAAAATATGCTTTCTATTTTTCCACATAGGTTCTTATATAGTTGTCATCTCTGCAACTTCCAGAAGTGCATTAAGCTGCATAATTAGCATCTGTCACATGTAGCCTTTTCCTTCCCTCTTCCTCTCCCTAGAGGGAAACTGCATGAAGAAATTTTAATATAAATTTTTGTATATACACTGTGCAGTGCATTCATATTAGGAAAGATACAGTCAAGTAAGTTTCTGCTCGATCTTAGGTTCATCTTTGTGTATATAAACTTCACCAGTTAAAAAAAATGCTACTGTTCCAATTTAAAAATTAACTAGTCTTTTGGAAAGACAACAGTAGTGGGGGCGGGGGTGAGATGATCTCCGTTGCATCAGATTTAAACCAATGAAATTGTTAGGAACTGGGCAGTTATCTGGGCTACTTACTCGTCCTGGTATTATATCCCTACGCTCTCACATAGTCACATTGAAACATCTAGCCAGAAGTAGTAAAAGATAGATGATTTTCCCCTTTAATCAAAAGTATTTATTTTGACAGAAATAATGATATTTTTAAAAGCATCAAAACAAAAAGTAAGAGTTTATATTGCTTTTTCATTCACATTAAAAGTTATTCCACTGTTGAATATAAAGAGTCAATGGACTACAGCATCTCCTAGTGAATCTCTGTAGAGAAACTTAAAAGAAGATGCTACCTTTTAGAAGACTAAAAAGAAAGAAATGCAGCTTAAGAACAATAGCAACATGAAAAACAATGACATTATTTAGCATTTGATTTCCATTCAGGCTCTCTCCTAATTTTTCAAAGTATATATTTTCTACTTAATTAGTTCAAAGAAAATTGAGATTATAGGATTGAACGTATTGCCAACAATCTGAGGTATGAAGTGCAGACCAAATGCTTAAACTTCAGCTACAGAGGTGGTAATTATTGTAATTGGTCCATGTGAAGCAAATATATCAAGTAGTATAGAGTTCAAACTCATGCCAGTCAGTCTCCAGTTGGCACCGACAGTTCTATCAGGAGGATACAGAGGTCTCAGCAGGACTTATTTCTGGCAACTGTTCAACAGTTCTCTTCTCCAAACGGTTTCAAGGGGATTTGGGTGGGAAGAAAGATAATTTTTAACAAATTAAACTACCTAAAAATGGCTAGATGCCCAGAGCCACCTAGTCTGCATTAGTCACTACTACCAAACAATTTTTAAAAGATTAAAAATATCATCGCTGTAAAGAAATGTCTATCTGGCTTTAATAATATGATCAGATCACTGCAAAGTTGCCCAAACATGTACTGTACACCATACTACAAGTATGTATATAAACATGTCCAGAGTAAAAGGTACAGTACAGTATTTACACAGCATGTGTTTCTCAGAAAACAACTAGCTCAAGTTACCGGAATCCAAGTATTCCTATAAGGGCATGCCATATAGTTTCAAGAAATTAGAAGACCACTTACTTTTTAATTAAAAATGACAATAGCAAAGCCCCCATAGGAGATAAGATTAGGGGGATTGTTTATTTCCCATTAGTATTTATCTTACAGCATTTGTAAGGTGTCCATAATTGTGGTGTAGAACATAATTTAGATTTGCACTGAGAGTTTTCACAGGAGACTCTGCTCTGTGCCACACTGATGTTCAGCAGCCTTGTTTAGATTTTGCAAGAATGCTTTTTTCAAAGATGAATATGTCATTTTTATCAGAGGTCTCTAAGATAAGATTTGAGTTTAATGCACGGCAATAAAAAGAGGAATATAAGAATTCTTGCTCTCTTTAGTGTCAGCTTTGGTTAAGACATATGAGTGCACATGAATAGTCTTGTCAGAATCTCTGGGGCTACTGACATTCAAGATCTAACATATTATTACTTCTGACCAGAATGTTAGCTGCTATGTTTTTAGAAAAAGATAGGACCACTCCCTAATCAGACAGAAATTGGTATGTATTTCTCTGGTTGGAAATCTCTGAACAGAACTTCTCTGCTGTGAAAATACAATGCTTATTTTCTCCAATTTGAGATGACTGACTGTACATACTCTTTAAATCTGCAGCAGGAAAAACAAAACAAATAATCGTTTAATGCCTGATCTTGCACCTTTTTTACTCAGGGAAAGGATCCTAGTTAACTCATATAAATACTGTACAACCAAGTATTACGTCCTTGTAAAAGACACACTCTTATCAGAAGAAAGGTTCTAACATTTCTAGCTGCTGACTCTATTTTTTACCACTGAAAGTTTCTTTGAATTACTAGTTTCAGTTAAAAATAAGCTAATTAAAGAATTTAGTTAAAATAAGATAATTTTAATTCAAATGTCAGTATATATCAAATCTGCATACCACTACAATGGAAAGGTTCATTCACCAGAAGCAAAAATCTTGCAATGTGCTTCTGGCTGAGCTAAGAGAAAATAGATTTCAGATTTTGTTGTTGTTGTTGTTGTTGTTAACAATTTGTTGCCAAATAAATTGAAATTATTCAAAAGCATTGAAATTAGTTTGTCTTCTGAAATTTGAGATGAATGAGTACCTGTCGTTTATAGTACAAACAAAAGAGAACATCCTGCACTTCGCAGCTGAAACTACCTTTAGTCCACATTCATGAGTTACACCATGCCAAACAAATAAACTGATTTGTTTAGTGCAATAAATGATAGCAGACCTTTACATATTTGAAGTGCAACAGATGGTCTTCCAAGAAGAGCATAATGACTGGCAGACAGTGCACTTTGTTAGAGTGGCTTGGAATGTCTTCAGCAATTACACAGGGAGTGTTTTGGGGGGGAAGCCCTGTCATCTCTATGATTTTTTTCATGTAAGTAGCTGTGATTTCCCTGTTTAGATGCTAAAAATTGTATCTTCTAAAACCCAACAAGCTAGCCAGTGAACTGGAAAAGGAAGCACCTTTGGCCCTCCCAAGACTATTCAAGATGAGGCTCCAGACATTTTGTCACCTGAGAAAAGGGATGTAAGTAGAAAAAAAAAAAAAATTAGCATTAAGAGGAAACAACTTTGGGCATCTAACTGTAAAACTATTATCCACAGCCAAGTATTCCATGGAAATGTAATTTATGGAAAAAGGAAGGTTTAAAACAAGGTTCTTTAGGACATTTAGGAGCTGGGAGGTCTACAGATACAACATGCAGAATATCTAGGAAAAAAACCCAAAAGACTAAATTACTGAATAATAACTTCCTTCCTTTGGGAAACTGGTGACTTTCGAAAAGTCCTCTTCAACATTAAACACTGTGGCTACAGTTCTTCAGGGCAGGGTAAAGTGAGCTTTTTTGAGGCTGTGACAGAGTCTTTCCATTTTCATAGATAAGCTATTCCACAAGCCAGCAATTAAGAGTTATAATAAACAAAAAGAGTAATAAAATGCTGATCTTTAATACTGCATATGTGGCTTAGAAAAATTTAACTTCTATCCCTCCCTCCCTTCTCCCTAATCCTAGAATTAGTCTTTTCTGTTATAAAATCTTCCCCACCAAATTCACCCTGAGTAAAACTTTATGTGGCAACATAAACACAACCAAAACATGTCCTTTAACCATGTAACTTAAATGTTGATGGAATCATAACTGCATTACTCCCTCTCCAATTAGCAGCAGCATTCTTTATGTTTGCTTATGAAGCGTAAACTGTTCGCTTGTCACTACAAAGACCTTCTGTAGAGGACTTAAAAAAACAGCCACAGCAATTAAAATGACAACAACAGAGGTGGATTGGTCACATTATGACAGAAAATATCCAGCTGTTTCTTTCCAGCAAAAGGATACACCAACTACCTGAAATACTATGACCAGATTTTGTCAGTCTACATAATGCTGATGAACATTCTGGCAAAAGTATGGATTTCCAAGAAAGGAACAGACTAATATAGAATTAAATCTAACCTCACAGACTGTAAGCAAGGCAAAAAGTAAACTGATAGGGTTAGGACAAGTAAATTAGATTTTAAACTTACTTACTTTAGTTGTGTTAAAAACATTTTAAGAGTTAATTAAGACCATAAGTCTCATTACACCCAGACTATTACTTATAAAATGTTAACCTCTGTTACAGTCACATCTGTCTATGCTGCTGGTTCCTGCCTGTTCTGCTTCACAACAGTAATAACATGGGGAGTTACTTGTAATACATGCAGGGATTTTTAAAAATTATTTTAAACATACATTTAAATAATAAAAAAAGTCTGAAAAGTAAATGTTTCAGATTGGCTTTTCCTAGTTAAGATTATAGGGACAGAAGTGATAAGGTAGGTTTGATTTCTAATACAGCAAGAAAGACTGTGAGAAAATAACTGACACATACAGAGCCAGCCATTCAGGGGGAAAAAAACCTAAACCCTGCCTGTAGAATCCACCTACAGATACATCCTTGGAGAAAAACTGATGAGAAAATTATCAGGAAGATTTTCATTGCTGTTTCTTTTCTGGAATTTTTTGCCTCTCATAACGGCACAGGCGTGGCAAGTGATATGTATCAGAATTCATCCATGCATTATATTTTGCACATTAAATTAAGTTGATTATCCATGACTTTTTAGGCAAACACAGGAATGCAGAAAACATATCAGCTGTTATATATGGAATATATGGGCATTTCACTCCATACTTTACATTTAGAAAGAGCAGCAGATAATGAGCTCAACCATTACATTGAGAATAAATTTCATTTGCAAGTTCAGAAGTATCTCTGGCTCCTTACCTGTTTTGTGAACCAGAACTTAGAGGTAGCTCATAACATTTGTCTTCTGAGTCGTGTTTGTCTCCAGAGTAATTGCTGTAAGTGGGCAAAAGCTTTAATGTCGTCTTCTTTATACTTTCAGCAATAATGTTTTTCATAAGCTGAAAACTTACAGACTCAAAACAATTACTGCAAAATACACAGGACAAGAAGGACAAAAAAATATTAAGAAACCCAAAAACTATCTTTTGCCTTCCCTAAATTCCCAGAATTTGTCTTCAGATTTCATACCTATAAATTAGGTAAAATAGTTTCAAACTATATTATTACCCTTCTGCATGTTTCATCTGATATAATTGCTTCACAACAAGCACCTCCTTCTTGGGGAGTATTCTGTAGTGAATTTATTCACATCAGGAAAAACATTAGAAAAGTGTCTAATTTTGAAGTTTGCAGATTAGACACCAATGACAAACAATTTAGTGTGACAGCACAGGCAAGACACAACCTTTAACCATTCTGCAGTTTTGTGGACGTACCAGTAATAAATCCCGAGCAATTAAAAAAAAGTTTGAGCAATATCTCATAAATATAATTATTCTTTGCAGATGTTTGCTATTTAATACAATGGAAAGAATGTTTTGTTCCATCTGGCCAAGTGGTATCAGACACCATTTTTACTAAGACAATGAGCACAAGACTGTTCAGTCTCAAAAGGTAAATTCCTTGACATTAGGCTGATAAAGTCATTTGAGATTTTGTAATATATGTTTCATACAATAATTACATTTTATTTTGTAGTTTACAAAAATCTATTCACAAAAATACAGAAGCTTGTCACGCATTCTTTATTTTCAAAGAATAACACTCATTCATGTAAATAGTCTGATTTGAATCACTGTGATTTCTTGCATATGAAAATTACTGGATAAAGCAAATAGTATCTTATTGGAACGTATTGGAAACACAGAAATCAAAATATCTTTTGTGAATTGTCTTGCAATCTCCTGGAAGCCATATATACCACAGAGTGTGAAAGTAAAGCTTTACAGTAACAAGCCAGAAAGTAACAACTGTACCTATGTTATTGTCTTTGTTGGCTAGTTCACTCATACTTGTCTCAGAAAGGGCTGACTACTCATCACTAGGTCAGAAGGGAAAGTACTATAACAATGGCTTAATAAGATGTCCATTGTTCTTCCGAAGTCCTAAGCTTTCATATGCTCAGGAAGCTAAAGCTTTGAGTCACTCCTATTACTTAGATACTCAAAATCAACCAGGTTTAGAAGGCATTAGGTACTAGAAATGCTATCTGCTTTCAAACACAATGGGCCTTTCTGTTCGCAGAAGTCTTGCAGGATTCTACAGTGAAATAGAAAAGAGTCCAAAGGCAGAAGACTTGAAAAACTTGGCCCCAGAATGACTGCAAAATGCAAGTAAAGCATTAAGTTGCAAATGCAGTGTAGGAATGGAGATGGAGTTCTAGCTGGAAGTTGAATCAAATCCCTTTGTATGAAGTGAATGACCGCTACTTAACATCATATTTAAAAAAATAAGAATTCTATGATCTGACCAGTATACAACTGGGTTTTATTTATCCATATATCAAAAGCTCTAGCAGGCTTAGTCAAAAAAGGTCTTCTTTAAATAAATAATTTTCTGGAAGATTGATTGACATTCGTTAAGTACTGGATATGGTCTGAATATTAGCATGTTTCACAAAAGTGTAACTTTGCAATGTAATTCCAATAAGGCTGCAGAACTCGTAGAACTTGTAGAGCAGAAAACTAGGGAGAAGGCAAAACACTTCTCATGCAGGAAAGACCTAAAAGATTCAGTGAGGAAACTGATGGAAAGTGCCCTCCCTCTAAACGTAGATACCTGCATAGCCACAGTAATTGCCAAAAGGCCGTACAAATGACAAGACAACACGGCAGCCATAGAGCAGGACATTCCACCGACATATGGATCCTGAAAACACAAACTCCTGGATTATAGCATCTAGAACTACAACAGAGAATAAAACCCCTCTTCTGTCAGGTAGAGCAGGAGCCTATGTCAACAAGAATCACGTATGTGCTCATATTATTGCTCAACAGATGTACTTGAACTAGGAGATAAAATACTTAAAAAATACATGGAAGGTATGTGCAAACTGTTTTGCTTCTTGTGCTTCTTTCATTGTAGAGGATTTCACTAGCCAGGATTCAGAATACCTTATTCTGTAGTAAGTGAAAAAAAAATGAGCAAAAGAAATCTTCTCAGTACACAATCATCCAGTGTATTACGAAAAGATGGGAGGACAACCTTGATAAAGCACAAGCACAAATAAAATCAATACATATATAAATTAGAATATAGTAAGTACACTTAACACTGAAAAAAATTGTAAGTAAATCTCTCTCCTTAGGAAGGCTTTAAGACTTTTCCTTTTTTCAAATCTACATCTCTAGTGAAGTCCCGTAAGTGAATATTCTCTTGCAAATAAAGTGGTGGTATTCACTTTTTGGCAACTACAGTAAGAACTGCCTTACAAAAAAGATCCCGTAAGTAGGTTTTATTCCTGTGAGTAATCTTCTCAAAGAGTGGGGAGAAAACATGAGTTAAAATTACTTGCACAATCACGTTTCATAACTGTTCCTAGCCTAGTGGTATTGGTCCTTCCCTTTCCCAAGTACAAAAATGCACAAACTTCTCTCCCTCTTTTACTAAGAGGGGAAAAAAAAAATCTCTTTATTCTTGGATACTTACAGAATTTGGAAGAGCTCAAAACAATGGAGCACTGAGTGTGCCCCACTCATCACACAGACTCTGAAAAAAAAAGTATGGAAAAGAATGCTCAAAGTATGTAATTACTGTTTCACAAGATAATTTCATTATTAATACATCCCCAAAGATATCATGCACAGTACTGCAATTTAATTAGATGATAACTGGTGGGGGTTTGAAGTCATGAAGTACAAATATATTTTGGACTAATAATCTCCAAGGCTGAAGTGTTTATCAATCTAGAATATAAAGATCATATAGTTGATAGGAGACAATCTCAGGTTGCACTGAGATGCCTATTGTTTATATATTTGAAAATTAGTATTTTCCTTGTTTTGGGAGCTAGATCAGAAAGCCAAGATTGCTATGGATGGTACTGAACAACCCTAGAAATTGTCCAGCAGCTATGTGTTCTCAAACGCAAAGACTATTTACATCTCAGATGTTGCGTTTTTGAAGTTTCACCTTTTAATCAATTTGTCACCTCCTAAACTATTAAGTACGGCAAATATACCCTTTATACTATGCCTTCTGACAGCTGTCAATGCCTTATTGTGATGGTAAGAAAGGACAGATTCCTTTGTAGGATAACCAGAGCCTTTACAAGACTAACAGACCCCACCCCTGCTCCCCCCAAATACTCAATTCTGTCTCTATTTTCCTGCTTTTGGATTCACCTGCAAGACTACACCACGTGGGGAGCAAGCACATCAGTTTTAGTATCTCATTAAATGTTTTCTTTCCTTAACATCTATAAAGTTCTATAAACTTTTTCCCTAGTACAGCACATTAAGAATTTGGAAACTAACTATTCACCACTGTGAAGATTTATATCCCAAACAGCTGTGCCAAGAAGTCAGAGGAATCAAATGGCATAATCTATTAACTTGTCCTCAGGTAGTTACAACTAGAGATTTATAAATTGCCATAGAGTTCAGTCCATTTAAACGACATTTCTCTGTTATTTTAAAAGCGTTTATGTCCCACACAGGCAAGACAGAAGGCCAAATTTAGTCCAGGAAAAGGTGTGCATGATTGAAGTTGAAGACCAGGTTGCTTAAGCCAAAGCTAAATTTAGGCCTGAGAGAATGACAGAGAAGAAAAAGGAAGAAACACTAGGAGGAATAGTGTGTGGCACCCTCTCCTTGCAGATGAAACAAGACTAACAAATGCAAAGGGAACCCTATCCACACGTGATGGCTGCTGTAGCATTAATGGACAAAACCAGGGAAATCCTGGATGTGCCAAAAAAGCCACAGCACACTGGGGCAGAAGCAAGGGGAGGAGGAAAGGGGCAAGACACATCACATCTTAGATTTGTTGGCAAGAAAAAATCCTGCTTCTCTGAGCCAGTCCATGTTGAATGATAGCAGTAAGAAAGTTGTGTTACTGAGGGCTGTAAAGATTAAAGATATTTAAGAAAATATTTATTAATTAGCTTAGGTGATCCAAATATAATTGGCCATGGGTTCAGACAGCTTCCAGTCTGGCTCCATAGGTTCAGAGCAAAGGCCTCAACACTAAATCTTGAGAAGACCATACAGATAATTAATGGAAGATGACGATGACGGGCATTTCCAAAGTTCCTGCTTTTTAATTCCCAGGCTTATATACTCTCTCCAAATGAAACAAGCAACAGAGCTAACTTTCCAATATTAAATCTCTAGGCAGTATGTTACTCATACAGCTTATGTAGATGTCTTTACCCTCTGGAAAAACAAAGTTTTAGAAAAATGGTTCTATCTTTGGGGAACAGTTTAAGTCTTAGGATAACTACATTAGGAAATCTAACTCTATTACTTTGTATCTTACATTTTATTACTAGATTGGTAATAGGAAATTACCAAATAAAATTGGTATTTTACTTGGTAATTTTTTTCCGTGGGCCTCGTCTAATATGAAAGATGGTGATCATCAAATTTATTCAAGTTTTCCTGTCAACAACATCATTAACCAAATCCCTCAATTTCAAAGTAAATAAAAGCATCTGGGCTTCTCGCACAGCAAGACTGACTTGCATATTTAAGCCTCATATATAGATGAATTTGCGCTGGACCAAATTTGCATATTAATGAAGGACTAATTGCTCTTTGCAGTCAATTTTATGCAGATGAATTTACTCCTCTCAGTACAATTTTCATAATGTTCAGAAAGAACCAAAAAATGTAAAACTTTTTAAAAGTACACAAATGTTAGACAATCAAGGAAGAAATATCATAATGACTCAAACAGCTTTACATTAAATTGTATATAATTCATCTTTTATATTGTTGCTTTATTTTAACAGCCTCCCACAAAGAACGGAACAATTCATAGAATAACTTCAGCCTATTCCCCCTCCTCGGTCTCAAATTTTAACAGCTTGTAACAACCCATTATATTATCTTGTTTCCAGCTGGAAGGATGGAGCCTGAATTTTTAGGAGAAGTTAAATTTGCTAAACAGGAATTTATTTTCTCTCAGTCATCCTCGTGCCACAGGTCAGTTAGGAGATACCCTGCCCCCCACTATTTTAAGGTAGTTTCTAGGCAGTTTTGCACTATTAAGAAAAAGCTCAAGGCCCAAATCCCCGTTCAGTCTCTCCTTCTGAGCTAAAGTAAAAAATACTGCGAAAAAGACAGGAAAGTATATGGGAAAGAGAGACATCTACAAATGCTGAGGAAAAAATGGTAATATTAGGGAGGAAAGGGGAACATATAAATACTGGAGTAGAAGAGGAAAGGAAATGGAAAGAGAGAAAAATGATGATTCAATGTGTACATTCAGGTCTAGCTAAAAAGAGGAAAACTGCAGGATTTGGGAGAAAGTTCAAGGTGAAGTAAACAAAAGAAAAATGCAACACAAATGCAAAAAAGTAAAAGAACAGTAAAGACATGGAAACAAGAAATACAGTGAGAATCAAAGACTAGAAGATACATAAAGAAACAGATAAAAAAGAAGATATGAAACATACAGTTTTTCCTAATTCTGTCAGAACATAAGGGCAGAGTTAGCGGAAAAGCATTAGGAATCTGAATTTGCATGCATAGCCTTCCTCTTGCCAAAGAGAAAAGCCTTATTTTAACGGTGAAGATTGATAACCATAATATTTATATGTATCATAAAATCACTTACAGAAGGTGATTTTAATCAGAAAAGGAATAGCATAAAAGTTCTATCTTTAAATCACTTCAAGGCATTTTGTAGAAGGAACACGTGAATATGGTTCACAATCACCATATCTGCCCTATCTTTGATTGCATTTGTTGCCCTTCTCCACAGCTTCTGCTATTTTAACATATCCTTTTTAAGACACACAGTACTCAAGATGCAGATATATGATGCTTTTATAGTGGTACCAAAAAGTTTCTCGTGTTTGTTCTCTATTTCTTTTTTAATAATTCCTAGCATCCTACTTGCTCTCTCAACCACATAGCATTGAGCTAACTATAATGCCACAGTTTTGTTTCTGAGAAGCAATAGTTTATAACCATCATGGTATTTCATGATTAAAATAAACCAGTCTTTAGTATGAACACCTTTTGACTGAGCTATTGAGTCCTTCCCAAAGAAGAATCAGAAGAGCTCCTGAGCCTCAGATGCAAGGTGGAGGGAGCACAGAAAAACTACCAGAAGGTTGCTTTGCAGTCTCTCCTTTTGGTCTTTCCAACCTTGATGACAGAAGCCACAATATATGGAGCATTCGTTAGGGATATGCTCCTCCCATGAGTAATAAAGGCAATGGTTGTACCAAAGCAAGATCTAGGCATTGCAAAAAAAAACCCAAACAAACAAAAAAACAACCGAACAGACCACAGAACAAAGACAGAGTTATAAAATACTAACAGTAATAATTGGAAAAGAATGAAAAACACTCTATCAGGAAAATATTGCAATGCTACTGCTGAAGAGTTTTCACTGAGGAAACAAGACTTCAGTTCGGCTGATCAGCCTGGAGGACTTGCTTTTAAAAGTTATTTGAAAATAAACTACAGTTCTTTGTATACTTTGAAAATACAGCTTTTATTCTGGATTATCAATTCAAAATGTCTTCCTATTTTGCTTATAGAGAGAAATGAAGAGAAATGCATTCTCTATAACTTATGTATACAGCATTTGAAAACCTGCTATGGGCACTCCCCCTTTTCTTCCCAAAAGATGTCTGGTTCAAGTGATTAATGCTGTGTGAATGTAAACAAAGATAATTATTCAAACAAGAACAAGATGTTCCACCCAAAATGATTAGCTTTTTCAGTGGATGAGATGCCTACTTCTAATCATCAAGAAAGGTTAACCTGACCAGATTTAATTAGCTACTTAATACAATAATAAAGATGCATACATAATTGGTGAGGAAAAGACTGCAGAAGCAACACTGAATCCAGACAAAATACCTCCATCAAGCACAAAGCCTGGGCTATTATTACATGATTACACTGATGTAAGAATTTCCAAGTGTTTGTATCCACTATATATACTTTTGCAATTGTTTGTGTGGAACTTCACCTGATTAATAATAAACAACATATATTAAACAAACAAAAAAAGCAAGAAACAACATCCCTAATATTCAATGATAAAATGAACCCAATGATATTTCTTAACACTGTGCTTCAAATTCACAAAGTCAGCTGGTTTGTACAAATTACTTAAGAACTACATCCTTGAAGTGAAATAAGTTACTATTTCTTCATAATCAAAAGAAGTAAAAAATGCTCATCACTTTTTTGGAGTCATGGCTGCTCAACTAACCCTTGCAACGCAAAGTTCTGATTCTGAATTAAGAGAGAGCTCTTCCTGCTTAAGTGTATTTTAATAGCTACTTCTGTGTAGAACAGATGTTTTCAAGTTTTGTGGGTATCATAAATATTAAGAACTGAGCAATATATTTTAGAAGGCAGTTCTCATTAATCTGCTTGCATTTGATTTCTGAATGAGAAGGACTACGTCTTATGGAAGATTTTATAATATATATATAATATATAAGGCGATATCAGACATACGTTTTCAACACAGAGCTGATATTTTCAGTGGAAAAAAACCAAACTGGCCTTACTCCAGAATATTTCCCTAATAATGAAACGAAAGCTTTCTATTACAATAATAAAACAACTTGCAAGTATTTGAATGTTATGGGTTGGGAATACTGCAAAATATATTACATTTCAAAGAATGTTAGGAAATTTTATTAGCCTTGTATCTCTGGATAACATGTATAGCACTTGCTGGTTGAGGCAGGTTGTATCTCACAGTGTTACCAAATGAGTTTTAAAGTGGAAGACTGGGCATCAAACCTTCCATTTTCTTTCAGTAAAGTTTAAACATCCCTTAAAATAAACAATTCAGTGCAAACCAACATATCTGATATTGATTTATTCTATTCATAAAAAGTAACAACATAATGGTAAATTCAATCTATTCAATGAGAAGTTTATGAGCTTAAATATATCAAAAGGGCTATGAAAGCTAATATATAGTGATTAAGTAACAATCTGTGAGAAAAAGACACACAACTTTCAATTCCGTTATATTGAAATCATATACTGACGAAAGCCAGGCTTTTGAATTGCTTCAAAGGAAGCTGCAGCCATTTGCCCTTTTTAGCGGCTTGGAAGTTCACAAGGAAAGATTAATTTATCATGCAACTGAAGTGTATCTCAAAATAAAGTTTTTGATTAAAATCTACATTTCTGAGCCTTCTGGCAGTGCCAGTATTGCTGAAACAAGACATCAGCTGCAACGTCAGCAATTCTGGAATGCAATGCCATAAACTGTAAATCAGTTTTGTCCTACTTTAATATTGGTTTAACAATAAAAGAACTTTGATGTTTAATATTTAAATAGTATAATTATTCCTTTAGAACTAAGTCCAGAAGGACCCTTCATGGCAATACAATGTGAAACAACAAAGAAGAGAATCTGTTTTTGCTATACCAGGAGGCTTTAATTTGTAGGACCCAGTTGAAAGGTACAGCACAGTTTCTGTGTGCTGCAGGAGAAGATCCCACAGAAACTCTTTAGAAGGGGAAATGCTCTCCCACGATGAGGATGATGCCAGTGGATCCATGCACAAAATTGAACAACAAAGCTTAAATACTGTCAACGCAGAGAACTGTGAACAATATCCACTACAGTTGCTCAGAAATATCACCAGCTGGCTATCCTGGCGCCTTGGTTTTGAAACCCAGACACAAGGGTTGCTTTCTTCATCATTATTTTTGAAGTGAAGATTTGAGCAAGCAAAGCCTCCCTTTCCCTTTTGCCCTTTCTCCTACCTTTTATCACTTCAGGATAGATGAACACAGAAATATTTAGATTTTGGGGATGAATGCCTATAATTATGAGCTAAGTATTCTCTATGAACATTTAGTGAATTAGTAATGTTCAGATGCAATAATTTTTCTGTTTTGGAGGAAGGTTAGACAGAGATAAGTTCTGCACCTGCGCTACAATCAAGGAATGCAGGGTGATTATAACTGCAACTGTCAGTTTTTGCTAACCATAAAGGACACTAGAAATACAAAATGTTTCCCACTACTTAAACAAATCCAAGGTGCTACTGTAAATACAAAAACAAATACAATTATCTGCTGTAACAGAGAAAACTCTTGTATGTTCTAAGTCTCTCAAAATAATATTTACAATCTCAGCTGCACTCTCCTTCATGGCAATTCACTCTGGATGTTTGTTCCTTTTTGTGAGGAATAGTTCTGCTTGAGTTCTCCACTTAGAACAAAACAACTCTGTTTTCCTGATATACTTCATATTCAAATTATTCCAAAGTGTAGCAGAGAGAAATGAATTAGATAAGGGCATAAAGGCATAAGGAAATGTGTAATTCATACATGGCTGCCATGATGAGCTCACCAGTAACTGATACAGCTTTGAACATTAAAACAACTTTAATGAGAGATGATATTGACCTAAATGCCAGAGTTATCACCACTACTTCCTTTACAAAAAAAAAAAAAAAAAAATTTGATTTAACTTCCACTTCAGCAATCTCCACTGACAAATATTTTAGTTTAACATCTACTTCTGATTTCCATTAAAATACCTTTAGATTGCTACTTAGATATATGAGAATTTCAAAAGCAATCTCCATCTTAGTTTTCTATAGTCCTATGATTTTTACACTCTCTTATAATTAATTGAAAAGAATTCCAACTTCTTTTCTCTTTCTACCTCATTCAAAGACAGATGTGATACACCGCATCTTTTGCTACCTCCTCTCTTAATTAATAACATTGTTTCTGTGCAGCCTTTCATAAAGTTTCCAGATGACAAGAGTGTCTAGTGCAGGGGGTCTGTTGTTTCTGGTTATTGCTAACACAGAACTGGATACAATTCTTTCTTTTCTACACCTATGTCTACACTGCAGTAAGAAGTGCAACCCAATGCACACAGGCACTCAGGCTGCAGCTTTTAAAACCAGCTGCAATATAGCTGCAGCAGCACAGCCTACAACCCCTGCCCTCAGTTTCTAAGACATTGCTGTCCATGCCAGGTGGATTAGCATGAGGTTAGCTCCCCTATGCATGTCGTAATCACACATCTGACTGCTGCAGCAACGTTGGTTGTAGGAAACTGAAACTATAAGGTAACTTTCATGATTAAGATGAGCTATCAATAATCATCTATTTTTAAGTACAGCATCCTATAAATCCTCCTAATTAGTAAATGAGATGTCATCTTTTTAGCAAACAATCCCCAGCCTACTTCCTTATTTATTTTCTTGAATTCAATTATATTTGCCACCTGCTGGCCCAATCACCTAAATGACAGATTCTGGATGTAAGGTAGAAGCTGGGCCATAAACAATAATTTCATTATAGTTCAATTTAAAATATTTGCCTGCACCTATTTTCTCTGCTGCATGAAGAATGTTTATGTTATTTCCTCCTCCAGGGCTCTGCTGGCTGTGGGACTCTGCACTCCCGTCGGGAGACGCAGCAGCAGCACCAGCAAGAATTTTGCACAGCTCCCTGTCCTCCACTGCCAACTCCGTAAGAAATCAAAGCTGAGATTTTTCTGGAGGGGAGGGACCACTAGAGGCTGAATAAAGAGGGGAGGAGTGATTTCCAAACCTGGACTGAAAAATTGATAAAGGTTCAAAAACTTTTGTTGGTTGCTAAAAAGGACCCTTGGTAAAATAAAGGTTAGGAAATATTTCTTTAGAAGATAAAAATAATAGAACTTCTTTTGACATGAAAAGAAATGGAGGAGGCTGTACTCCTGTTGTTATTTACCTATCACGGGGCTCCAAAATCCATCTACTGCATAAACCCAGTGATTTACATTTCCAAAAGTCTTCCTGAATGAAATCCAGTCTGTAAAATGCACGTCTTGCAAACAGTTTAACTTGAAGCATGACTTCAAATGCTTTGTTCAGTGTGGCGGACTACTCTCAAGTTTGGTAAAAGTAAACAGGCACGGAAGCCATTCGTTGCCTTTAAGGATTAAATGACGTAGAGGTGGATTGTTACCAAACTATGAAAGCACACAGTCCTACCATGTATGAGCAAAAGGAAAGATCGAAGACTGAAATCTGTTTTGCTCCGTTTTGTTCTTGACTGGAAACTCAAAAACATTCAAACCATCACGGTTCTACAGTTCAGGCCTTCAAAGAAACCCACATTTCCTTCCATCACCTTTTGAAACATAACTTACAAACCTACCTTCAAAAACTCGCTGATACATCGTGAAGCCATTACACCTTCCTCAAAAAACACCAAAACCATGGAAAAGCTGCCCTTCTGAAATTGAGTTAACAAAACTCAACGTTGTGATAGGAGATGATAAAAGCAATGGCCCAGATTCTTTAGCATTTTCCCCACTTCCCACTATTAGAGGATACATAAATCCATGCTGTTTCCTTTAGAATTGCGGAAAATTTTTCCATTATATTTTCTTATAACTAGTTAAGAATACATATAAGCACAAGTTATTCTCTAGCAACTCCTTTATTCCATGATTCTGCATCTTTCATTTCACCAATCCTCTCCCAGATTTATTTTCCACTGACTTTCACAGTTTGAAAATTAATGTTAGGCCAATATTGGGTAAAATTATTCTTTTACCAAACCTATTGTGCTATAAATAGTAATTTGGGTGAGTGTGCAAAACTGTATGATATGTAAATGAAAATATTAACCAAACTGGAGGCATACAGTCAGTTAATGCCCTAATAGAGGAGCCTTGGAGAGAGAAACTGTACAGCATTTTTATGTAGCATGTGGGAAAACTCTGCAGCATGGGAGTTTTGAACATTAATACTGCAGCTGTACTAAATCTACTGTGTCAGACTCTGTCTGCAAGCAAACCAGATTTAAGGAAGTACATTTTTACTGCAGCACTGGAGGCTGAAAAATGGTTAAGTTGGTTAAGTTCAACAGAAGTAAGTTCAGACACTTAAAAAAGAAGAGACAGGAATTATGTGCACTTCTTAAATAGTCACAGACAAATAGTTCTACATGTAGATAATTACGTGACCTGTATAAAGGTTGAAATTACGGATCAAAGAGTAATGCATTTTACAATTATATTTTAATATTGTGGCAATTACGCATGATAGAGAACAACTACTGTATCAGGATCTAAACAATGAAAAATATAAAACATTTCCATTGCCCATAATTTTATTGCTTAATGTCTTTCTTTTATCTGCTCTTATGTCTTTCCCTGAATGTACCATAAAATGCTAGATGGATATCTGAGTGACCCTGGGCAGGATTCACAGATTTTGTTGTTGTGTTTCCTATTTTCTCATACGTTAAAAGAAAAAAGATGTTCTATTGCACACAGAAATACACACAGCACAAATGCTGTTCAGCTGCTGTTATCACTGTGACGCACTTAAGAAATTTAAACAAACATGCCAACTCTTCTGCAAGCCTTGAATTAGTTGTTTTTCCGTAAGCACCGAACACAACATTGGCTTCACTGACGACTGTGCAGAAGACATTCTGCAGGCCCTTTCTGACAAGAGGCACAAAGAAATATCCTCTGTACAGGGAAGTTCTATAAGATGGGATGCATGACTGGGAAGTTTGAAAAAGTACTTATGCACACATACACACACACACGCAAAAGTTTTGGGCATCTATTACATTATAGCTGGCGTCCTAACAGTGCTATGACATATTTCATTTATAGGTTGATTTACCTATACCTGTCCCCCTCTCCTCATGCTGTCGTTCTCTAGCTCTCTCCCCTTTGACTGAGCTTAAGAGAATCCTTTGTTGGTCTGGAACTCAACCACATGTTCCTTGTCCACAGCCCCTACTCACACAGTTGACATCTCCCTTTGGTCTTCTCTAGGAAGCTACTAGCAAAATTGTAACTGTAATTATTTCAAAACAAACACACACACACAGCCACCCCCCAAGAAGTGTGGTGTGATGAACTCAGCATCAAAAGCAGAAACTACAGAATGGTAGACCAAACTTTTTGGCAAATTTGAATACCTGAAGTTACACATCCAGATCCTTATTTACACATATTAGAAAGTCTGTTTTTCACCAGACATGCTCAGGCCTCCCAGTTACTAAGACTTTCTGCATCACTTGAAAAAGGCTTTTTATTTAGGTACTTATCTATTGATTTCTTGCTTAACTTCAGACAATCAAGTCCTACAATTTTTACTTATAAACTTTGGCACTTCAGCTGCCACATCAATAAAAAAGAGTCTGTTAACTTGCTGGAGCCTGAATGGCCTTCAGCAAACTTTTTGTTTGTACTTTTGATCTACGAGCATTCAGAGACCCAGCTGAAACTGATGGACAAGACAGTAATTTTCTACTGAAAATAGGGAAGACAACGCTAGACTTCGAATCATGCAAGCTTACATGCTTAATCGTTAGAATGTCTTCTGAAAGAAGTTATATATGAGCCTAAGATGAATTCCAATGTTCCTTCACCAGTGTTTTACCTCCTAAGTAGTTCCTAGTTAAGTAGTAAGTACTCTTGTAAGTAGTCTTCCATTAATTCTTTCTATTAATGAAGAAAAGTGCTGAGTGAGCTAGAACTCACTCTTAAATTAAGATAATCATTATAATGAAAAGATGTTTTATTTGACAGTTTGAGGGATATGGGTGTTCTGTGATTTAGTTCAGAGACTTCAGTTTAACTGAAGACTCAGACCATAAGATTAAATAAATTAAATAGTCTCACCCTTGTCTCTAATTGTATAAATCATAAAATCACCACTCTGAGGGACAGAATTGGGAGATCTTTGCAAAAAGACACTAGTTTTTTTTTCATGACGTAAGTGCAAACATACTGAATTTTCTCTATCTACTCAGAACTGGTTTTAAGTATGCCACTGCAAGAAAAGTGTACATTACGGCAAGATAACAAATGTGTCTTGCGTAAGAAACAACAGTGTTATCTCCTTCGACCAGACACCAAGTAGATGGCACTATCTCTTAACCATATGGTGCAGACAAAGCCTCTGGCAGGTTGAAAGTTGAACACCTTGTACTATCATATATCCACTTATAATATAACAAAACCACTGAAAAATAAGCATACAGCCAACTATGATATACATATGAAATGCATGGGAGAAAAACTCTTCCATGGAAATGCAGTGTCACATTTGGAATCGTGGACTAGTCAACTATAAGGATCTAAAGATCATCTATGCATTTTCCCCTAAACCATACAAGCGTGACTACTGTACTTACTCTGACTTAATTGAAAAATGGCTAAGTTTGTGCTTGCTTTCCAAAACAAAAACAATTTTCGAATTAAGAGGAGCAGTACTCTAATTTTATTCCAGAAACCTTTGCCTTCTGAATTAACATCTGCATCCTAATTATTACAACCAAAACATTTGCATGGTTAGGCATGGGGAAGTATGATGAACAACTGCTTAAATGATACCAGTTTCATATGCAGTATTTAGTTCGGAAACGTGCTGCCTCTTCACCAAGTTGTTGAAGTCTACACCTGATTTTGTAGTAACTAGGGACACACAATATCCATAATATCAGCAACAAGTAATTCTGCATTTTGCATAATTCAGTTACTAATATTTCACTTTTCGTGAGCTACAGCATTATTATAGCATACTATACTACTAGCCTCAAGAACATCTGGAAACATGTGCTTGTTGCTGTTAAGGTCAATGGAAAGTCTATCACTGATTTCAACAAGGGCAAGTGTGATAAAATTATAGACACACATTTCTGTGTGATACATACCCTAACAAATTCTGTAATGAACAACCATAATTCCATAAATTATACAAACATCAATATCTCCTCTCCAGCTAAACCATTTTTATTAATGAAATCAGAAAACAGTGAGCTATATGTGGGCATAAGCAGAAGGATTTCCTAACGGCAAAGCAAGTATTTTTATATAATGTTGAGGTAAAGAGGGCCTTGATCCTACAAACTCATGTGAATAACTTCATAAACAAGGAGCCCCTTGATTCTAATGAGACTACTCACTTATGTATGCTAATCACATACATTCATAGGATTACTTCCTAAAAATTACAGCAGAGGTAGACTGCACTGCTGAAAGCACAGTAAAGTTCTTGGAGAAACTGCTGCCAACATATCTCAAAATGTTTTACTTGTTCTTTGCATATTCAATTTTACCTATGATTCCAATAAAATTAAGGAAAAGTTATATAGCTTTGCCTCTAGATTCATAAACGTCCTTGAAAACCATGATGGGCATAGTTTCTGCCACTTCTATAAACTCTGGTGGACATAGAGATTCTATGGTGATTGCTTTGTAACAGAAAGTAGTTAGACATGGCTAGAAACTTGTATTAGAGATATATTTGTTGTGAATGAATACAATAAAGTTGTATAAAAATAATTTCCCCCCCCCACAATATTTAAATTTCAAAATCTGTGTCCTATCTCTTCACTAATATATGCTCCTTTTCTGAATGGATTACTTACTTTAATTAAAAGCCTTTTTATTTATTTGCTTGTTTATTCATTTTTAAGACCAGGTTAAGCACCTTCACTCAGCATTTGTTTTTCAGGCAGCCTCCTCAAGTACGCTAATGCCAGACAACTTCATTCTAAGTAGGTCTGGTCCACGAAAATCCTATTCAGCAGGCTATGCCTGCTTTTATTCTGATCTAGCGGTAGCTTTTCCCACCAACACATAGAAGAGGGGTATCTCGTCCTCAGAGAATTGGGAAGTTTCTCCTAATGCCATTTTTTACAGTTATTAATGCTTGAGCCTCCCATTATTATAAATCAAAACTAGCAGAATATGTTGGCTTCCCAGGGTTCGAAAAAATCTTTTAGTGTTACATTTTGTATTACAGCGGTCATCTCTACTGATTTGTTATATATTTGCAATAAATAGCTTTGAGTTTTAGTTAAACCAAACCAATTCTGTTTAGGCTATTACTCAATTTTAACAGCAACATATTGCTTGTACAGTATATTAGTAAGAAAAAATATTAACATGTATTAATCTAAACATGAACGGAATACCAATGTTTCAATAAGGAAGAATTTTGCATTCTCTAATAAGATACCCAGAAAGTTGAGATGGTTGGGGAGGGAAATGAAGGAAGCACAGAACAAACTTTCATTTAGTGATGGTCAACAAGAGCTAGTGCAGAAAAGATGACTGTAATTTCTTCAAAATATTGGAGAATATTTATGACAGGGAGCAAAACAGTGTGTTCTTGAGCTTTCAAAAGGACCCAATACTCACTTCTATTACACCTCTAAACTGGTGAGCGAGGGCTCTAGCTGAGCATCTGACCATAGTCCAGGATTTCTGAAGTAAGGATCCAGGCAGTGTCTACCTACTATGAGATGAGAATCTTCAAAACACTTCTCAAGATAAATTAAAAATCTGAAGAGAAGCAAAGATGAAAGCAATAGCATCACGCAAAGGCAAACTACCACAGATGACTTTAAAGTTTTTCCCTTTTTTCTTTTCTCCTGTTTCTTTTTCTTCTTTTAACATATTTGTCCATGAAGTACAAATTTTCAAAATGCCAACAATAAAAAAAAAAAAAACAAACCCCCCAAAAACCACACCACAAAACCAGAACCCGCAGTAGGGTTCTATAGTTCTCTCATGGGAAGTTGGGATATGCAAGAAATTATGCACTCGATCTAGATGACAAGCATTTCCTTACGACATGTTGGTGATTTATCCAAATTTAACTCCCAATAACATTTCTATGAGCCAAAAGTCTACATGTTGTTTCTGAGGTCCTCCTTCAGTCTAACTATTTTATCTTATGCAAGGAATGTTAAAAAACAAAATATCAAATCATCATTTAATAAATAACAGCACGTTTTCCTTTACCAAAGAACTTGACTGGCACAAAACAAAATTGGCACAAAAAATAACTGATGTGGAATTCCTACTTTACAGTCTTAGACAATTGTTTTAAAATTCGGTAATATATTTAGTCATTTTACCCCTTTTTTTTTTTTTTTTTTTTTAATTATCCTTTCTGTACTTGTAAAATGTTATAGACATAATCTGGATAATCTTATTACATGGACAACATGATCTTACTTGTGGATAAGACTTCCTAATAAACTAACACACATCTGTTAATACAAAATCTTTTTTGTTAGAAAAGAAGTAAAAAAGCCCTCCATATCACCAGAAACAGAGAATTTTATATATTGTCACCAAACTAAAAACAGTAAGTAAATATTAACTTTGTGAAGAGCAAAACAAGTTTTATTGACCAGTGAGGTAAATATTGACTGAAGTGAAGCAAATATTTATGTGCTGACGTTAATGGGACAAATCCCATTCAACATGACAAACAAGATTTTGCCTACTACATTTCTGTGTTTGTATTTATTCTGAAAGTTCTGAAAAGAAATATCTGGAAATCTGTCTACAATGGTAATGCTTTTTAAAAACAATTGTTTTTCCTTAGCAACTAAAATGGATATGCATTCAGAGGGCCACAATATTTTTGACCTTGTACAAGACAGAGGTTTAACAAATTGTTTTCAGACAGAATGTGTTAACTCACTCACAAAATCTGACCAGATAACAACATCCAAGACCTCTGTTTAACTGATCTCTAAAAAGATAAACAGAAAGTTGGTCAATTTTCAGCCACTCATAAGCCAAAATTTTTCTTACACATGTAGTGGTAACTAATGCCAGAAGATTCTTTATCCACCATTTGTTCAGGTTATAGTCAGTCAAATAAAACTTTTTATGGCAGACAATCTTCATAAGGACAAAGAACCCAAAAAGTAGACTTTTTTCCTTCTGCGAGTTAAAGGCTGCCACCCTATCAGAACATGGACAGAGCAGGTACATGAGTACTTACAGAAGCAATACCTCAGCCTGAGGTACCAACAGAACCAGCTTCATAAAACAGTGTTTGCTCCTATTGACAATCTGCCACAGAAGCCCCCCCCCGCCCCCAATAAAACCCTTTCCCACTATAAAATATAAACTAACCTAAATTAAGAAACCAATATAACTTTTAAACATTTCCATTTTATGAGTTACATTAGAACATTCATTTGGCTTTTGAACCTAAAATATATTAATATTTACCGAGGAAAATAAAGAATAATTAAGGATATAACTATAAGCAGGTACTACTGATCAAATATAAATTAACAAACCTACCTACCCCTCTTAGTAAATCCACTCAGGGTAGGTTTTTACATATGTGAGAAGTCATTATTCAATAGAACGATTCACACATTCAGATTAACACGTTAGATTGGAAAAAAATTAATTTTGAGAGACTTCAAAGATTCTGTTGAAAATTCTGGCATCTTTAAGCACACCCATTAGAGAATACCAACGTCTTACACGGTGGATGATCATTACAGTACATCTTCTCACCTAAATACCTTTGTAATGGTCTTACAACAGCAATTAACACATACCTTCTAAAATTCTTTAACAGCTGAATATTTTTTCAGTAATTGTATTTAACAGATCCTTCAATGTCACTACAATAAAAGACCAGTTCAGAAAACAGCTTCTCCACTTCATTCTAATGACCATGGGAATAGCTCTTTCTTGCGGATAAAGACAGAGGCCGAGCACCCTCCTGTGCAGTGAGCAAAAATTACAACTGCCCTTTGTGGCTCCGCTATCTAATTTTCATTCAAGGCTCTATCTATACACAAAACCCAAGACTCTGGGATCTAGTTCACCAGTTTTAAAGCAATTATATGGCACCATTTCAGTGGAATTACTCTCAGTTTAGAATGACTTAACATAAACGAGCACACTGCTGTACACAGAGAGCTAGTAAAATTTCTGGAAACCTCAGGGAACAAGATGATGTCATTGCATTATAAAAATATCTAGTTCAAATTCTTTGTGAGTCTGCTTGACAAAGCTTACATGATCAGACTACAACAGTGAAATTCAGGCTCCTCTGCCATCACTCCACTGAGGAGTTTCCAAAACTGGTCTCTATTCTTCAGCACCTTAAATATGGGAGCACAGGAGTTGTTTTCTTGTGCTCATAATTCAAACTGAAGTAAAGGTTGGATAATTGCAGGAGCTAGTTTTAAAAAGATTGAGCATTCAAAACTCAGGAAGCATTCAAATTTTAAAGGTCATTTGACCCTCTTGGCAAGATTTTCAAATCCTTCAAACAATTTAAACTAAAAGCCCTTAATTTTGCAAAAGTCTTCCATACTCAAGTAACATTTTGTGTAGAATGAAGACAACCGATAAAGCCTTTGAATGTTCAGGACATTCTGCTATTTACAGACCCTTGCAAGGAAACAATTTTTTATCGTATCATTAACTACAATTCCTTCCCACATATCTGGGATCAGTTCCTTTAAACTTCACCAAAGATGTATGCTGTACATCTAATTTTCAAGGACTAGTTCCTTCCACACCTTCTGATGAAAAATATAGTGACATAACAGTTTATTATGAGGAAAAAAAGATGAAGATTGTAATCCCTTAAGCTGTTCTACACAGGAAGACTTCTGCAGAGCTCCTTCAGGAATTAAGACTAGGATACAAAATATTTTCTTCTAATATTTCTACGCATAGAACTAGCTCTCAGCAACTTTTAGTACAGAGTTACTGTTGAAAAAGTAAGTATTGTGCTGCCAGGGCATCACCGGCAGAGTTCCACGAGGATCAGTGTTTGTTCCAATATTGTCTCATACATTTAACAACCACAGGAAAAGCAGGAATACACTGATGAAATCTGCTGATAGCATCAGTTAAGGAGGTACCACCTATACCTAGGAGGATGAGAAAGTCTGGGATGCTTATATCTGAGTGTATATATACACCTGAAAACATGCCTGGACACCGATTCAGCTACCTGTATGAAATTTATGGGCATCCTAGGAGGAGAGTCCAAAATACAGATTGGTAAATTTATTATTAGGTATTACATGACCTAATGTGTGCAATACCCATGGGAAAAGACTTGCAATTTTATGTTAATAATCTGTGACATCTTTCTTGTGTCAGGAGTTACTAAATCCAAAGGTCATTAACAGCACCACGAAAACATACCTGTTAAATAACAACATCACTGAAGAGTTACATACCTTCTAATGAGCTGTGAATTGGAGATAAATCAGCAAGTGACCTGCATGAGCAAACATTATTGATTAATAAGTTGCCATGAATTAATTTCGTATTTCCAGGCCATGTAACATGAGAAACAGTTTGAGAACAACTTTGATTTAAAACTACATTTGTACTTTAATGCATTTTATAATTACAAAAAGAAACAGCTGAACGAGGCTTTTATATTTATACACTTCCAAGCAATGTACAGAAGGCATGCATAATTTCCAACCATAAAATACTATTTAAAAATAAAAGATTTATAATTGCTTTTCCTGATTTGAGAATCAAATTAAGATTTTTCACATTGTCCTTCATCCAAACACTATGCGAATGACTAACTGAGCACAGAGTAAGAGAATGAACAATATGGCATAGCTTAAGTCAAACACAACAGTTTTGTGTTATTCTTGGAAGGGTGGGGATATAGCCATATAATTCTTAAGAGTGCTTCCAGACGACCATCTGAAATCCTCATTGGTGCTGCTACTGAGCAGTATTGCAATAATTAGGCAGAAGTACTATACAGATTAGAAGATCTTCTTAGTTCAGAGGGCCTACAGGAACAGGAGGCTTGTGCATTTGTTTAATACTTCAGCATATCTGTAGTAACTAGCCCAGGTTTCTTCCAATACATCAGCCACAGCCCATTTGTTTAATACTTCAGCATATCTGTAGTAACTAGCCCAGGTTTCTTCCAATACATCAGCCACAGCCCAAGTGAAATGCAGAGGATATGAGGCCTGAAATTTCCAGTCAAGAAATTCTAGATACAGATTCCAAAAACATCATAGAAATAGACCAAATTGCTTCAGTTGTCTCCTTAAAACCTACCTCCAACAGAAACAGAGATGTGTCCAGTGTTTTCAGCTTCTTCCTCAAGTATAAAAGAGAAGGTTTATGGTTAGATGGTATGAGTTACTAAACGCCAGGCCACTTCGCTCTTCCAAACTTAGTTTTTCCCTCATAAGATCTGATGTCTAAGTGCCCATCCTTTCCCTCTCCCAGGATTACTGGCCCCACAGCATTTCTGTATTTAAAATTTTGAATTAAAACAGTATTTCTGTTTTTCAGAACTGATTTTCAAAACTGCTCAGATATTAGACACTGGTTTCAGTGTGAGCTGCATACCTAAACACTTTTAGAAAAATATCTGAGCCAAGGAAAACAGATGCCATTTCTGGATGCAAACTAATTTATTCAAGAGCACATTTTGAAAGAAAATCCTGTATCTATTTAATTTCAAGCTTCTCCTAAGAGCTAGAGCAGCATTAACTAGGGCAGCATTTTCCTCAGGTTTCCTAGGAGGCAAAGCCAATTTCCAGACAGCAGGACTTCCCTGCGGTGAGCACTAATCGCCACCGAGAAGTAATGATAGTGCAGTACATATATATATTTATATATTTCTTAATTTCCTTCGTTATTATTGCCTTCCCAGGTTAATTTGAATTGAGGCTTTAAATAAAAAGCAACAGAAATCACTTCC
>NW_009201625.1:206125-219064 GCF_000690835.1 Fulmarus glacialis | reverse complement strand
ATAAAAATAATAAAAATAAAAATAAACAAACAGTACTGGGTGCTGCTTTGTCCTAGCGGGGTATTCAGTGGCATGATGGAGAGGCCCCAGGACTCTGCATGTGCACCAAAGCACATTTTCTGCACGCAGAGATGTCCCCTCCGCCTCCTGCAGTCACTGCAGCAGATCTCAGTTCTCACCAAACCATTGCTGTTCAGCAGCTTCGGGCCTGAGTTTCAGTTGCTTCAGCTCACTGGATGGGGTCCAAGAGCTTGTCATACTGCCACAGCTCTGCTGGGGAAGTTGCATTTCATCCCCCGTGCCAGCTTTATCTCAAAGCTTTTTTTCTGTATATATTTGCAGTGATTTAAGAATGATGGGGGAGGCACAGGAGTTGGAGTACTCGCATGCTGTGGATCGGTGGATAAGCAGCGTGTGAAGGAAATGAGTTATCCACCCACATGCAATCAAGGCAGGGATTTGATTTCATTGCTTTTTTTTCTCTTTTTCCTCTAGCCCAGGACTTGCCATCATAAAGAAACAGTTTTGCACTGGCTTGCTCTTCAGGTCCCCCGTCTCCTCCTCTGTGTGTGTCCATGTGGCTGGGTCCCTTGAATGTTTATTCTGCTGCAGAGAAGTGCAAAGATTTCTGGGCAGGATGTCCAAAGATAAATCTGGCTTGTGGCGAGAGTTAAAAAGATTACAGCAAGGCCTTGTTTACAAAAGAGAAGGATCAGCTGCTGTTCTTGGAGTTTGTTTAAAAATTCTTTTTTTAACCATCCTTCTTTGTATTTAGGTTTGTTTCCCTTGTTAAATAAATAACTGGTAAGGTCTACATTGATCACCTCCATCCTGTGTGTGTGTGTGTGAGCAGAGGAGAGGGGGAGAGGGTTTCGTACCTGGTAATCGACTTCCTGGAGAGGCCAGAAAATTTCTAGGAAAATGCTGTTAAGCATCAGGGAGTGGCAGAGTTAAATGCAGTCCGGAGCCAACTAACGAGTCTTAGCTGTGAACAGGTGAGAGAGGGGTCACTTATGATAAATAATATACTCGTGAGGATATTCACACCCTATGCACACCTGAATTTTTTCATCTTTCTGCCTTGGGTTCTTCCAGAAGGCAGCCTGAGCAGCGGCAGCTAATGAGCTGACCTGCCCACGGAGCCCTCTGCCTCCTTCCCACAACAGCAACCAGAACAGCAGCAAGGTCTCTGGTACGTAAAACAGCCTGGCCAGACACGAGGGTCTTCCCAGCCTTTTCAGCCTTGTTAGCCTGAAGGACTGATGAAGCCTCTCGGAGAAAATAGGGATGAAGAGGAAGCTAATGCTGACCTCTGTTGACAAATTAATAGAAGAAAAATTCAAAGACAGATTCTGACTCAATCAGTCCTTAGTCTATAGATCACTTCTCAGTATAACCTTCCGTCCTCCTGCATGCTTGTCCTTCCCTAGGTTCACGCTTTGCAGGGACTGACAGCAATGCCTAGTGTTTCTCCAGCTCACACAGAGTGCTTATCGGTGCTGCCTCCGTGGGCACATGAGCACAGCTCTCCCATTCTTTGCCCTGGCTGTTTGATGAAGACAGACTCACGTTCTGGGGTTTGTCCAGTTCTTCAGGACCACCTTGAAATGCAGCACATAGGACCATGTGTCCCTTCCCAATGGTGGAAGCCATTTTCTTAAAACATACAAAGAAGCTGTCCGTGAATTCAGGCAGCTAGATCTGTGATTTTACATAGGAGAGAACAAACCGAATCTCAGTGCAACCCTGTTTGGGGAAAAAAAACAGTTCTTTGCTTAGCTTGGATTTCCTAAAATAAAATAAAAGCAAGGGAGAAGGTGAGTAGAATTCATTTTAGGACCACGCATGAATGCATTTGAAGGTGAAGTAGGTGTTGTTTTTCAAGAAAGCGGTGATGCGTTTCAGGACCTTGAAAACTGTTTCGTTGTTAGAGCCATAATTAACTGCAGAGACCTGAATGCATTCATCAGTGTATATGATCTCTTTACCAATGTTTACCAGGAAATAATAAGCAACAGGGTGCAGGTCCTAAATGAAACAGAAGCTGCCAACATTCAAATTCCTCTCTGGAACGAGAGCTCCACCTTCAAAGGAGGACTTCATTCTGCAGTGTTTCTTTCCCAAAAATCAGCATTGCAAAACAGAGACAATCCTACATGGAGCTGACTTGCACTACATTTTTTGCAAGCTAAGAAAAAGATCTGGAAAGACTGGGAAGATCTTTTACAAAATCATCTGGTCACGTAACAAGACAAGATCTTTAAGGCTGATAGTTTAAACCATGAGAGTTAATGTCAAGGTCTTTGGTCAAGACCTTCTTTCATTTTGAGTTAATAATTTGTTCAATTAACCAATTATTCAATCATTCAGTACCTGCAACAGTTATACACATTTTAAATTCATACAGATAATTGTAGCAGCTTCAAGTTGAGGAAATAGAAGAATGGTCAAATATCTTGTTATCCATTCCTCATGTAGCCTACAGACAATTTTTTATCCTATTATCTATAATGTCCTTGTAATGGCAAAGTGGTCAAATCAAGACATGCCTGAAGAGCTACTTTAGGGTCATCGCACTTCAGATCAAGTTTAGCACCGACAAAAATTACATTTTCCCAGGAAGCCTAATTCCATTCCTATTTTCCATGCTGCCAGATCTGAATCTTTGCAAAGCCTTTAGAAGGACTGAAGCAATGTGTTTGCCTCATGCCAGCCCTTCGCCTGGGGTTAACATCAACCCCTAGGTTTCCTCACTCAGTGCCAGCAGTGACCAATCACTCCCCTAGTTGTGATCTCCTTTAAAGTATTGCCAAACAGTTTTTGCATGACTGCTTGTGAGGTCCATTAGAAATATGGTAGCCCGGGTTCTCCAGCTCCTCTCCATCCTTCTTCCCCATGGGTGAGAGGGAGGCAGACATACTTGGAGCATTTTCTAGTTTTCTATCTCTAATGGCACCTTAATGAAACTGACAGAACCGTTAGGATTAGTTTAGTGGTGGAATTAAGCATCTGGACAAAAATTGGATATGATGGATTTTCCCCATTAAGGTTTTTTGGTCTGAGCCCAAGATAAATGATTATCAGTGTAATTACAGGGTGATTACACTAAGTTAATTAATGGTACATAGCTTTATTTACAACATATCCTCTTTCCCCAAAGATTCAGAGAGCTCCTTCCTCTCCCGGTCCTCCCCTCCTTTAGCAGTATATTTCTGCACAGACATGGCATCCGGAGGATTTAATCAGTTGCTTACTTACAGAAGCTATAAGCAGATGTATTGACTTGAGGACTTACTCATCTGGCCTCTGATCTGGAAACCAGTGGGGCTGTATCTGCTCAGAGTGCCTGAGGATGTGGCCCTGAGGTATTTCTCATGGTTCAGAGCTGATCAGCATATGGAGCTCAATGCCGCTGCAGTGCTGATGGGGACAAAGATATGTTCTTTCCCTTTCATAAGAGAGAACATGGATAGCCCCAGGCTGACAGAGGAGACCTGAAGGCAGCATGTAATGAAGATGCCCCATTCCCCAGTAAATCTGTTCTTTATATAAACATGAAGAGGGAAATAAACCAGACACACATGAGCCAAAGTGCTCAAGAGGGAAGAAAAAGAAGCAGCAAAACCAAATAACAAATCAACCAACAAAACCCTGCTGTAGTCACATTTGAAAACTCTCTGGGTGTTCAGGCCAGCAATGTCATGCAAATTAAGTTTGAAAGACAGTCACTTACTTCTCTCACGCCTGCCTCTTCCCAACAAAGGGTATCCTACCCACCAGGAAATACTACACAAAAGGAGGGTTGAGAAGACAGCAGCCGTGTATGTGCCTTCACCCTTGGAAAGGCACCTCCTCTATGAACGCACCAGGGCTCAGAGGAGGCACCAAGACCCCCATGTGTCCCCCATCACTGCAGGGTGAAATTCAGGGTGCCCGTTCCCACGGTGCGCTCTGGGAGGACACCAGAGACTGGGACTGTGGAGGTAACCTCTTAACCATGCAGCAGTCTTCGGACTGCTCATTTCAAGACATGCAATGCAGAGGAGTGAGGAAGGGCCTCTCTTGTAAACACTCTTCTTCCCCCTTTATTTCGACGGCTCGTACCACTGGTACAAGTAGCCAGCTGGCCCTTTCAGGCTCCTCCTGAGACTCAGGAGCTCCGAGTTTGACCTTTCTTAGACACTGACTTTATCCCTCTGCAGGTCTTGGTGGATCTCTTGCCTCGTTTCAGATCCTAATGACAAAAAACAGTCAAATACATACGTAAACATTTACGTCGCTTTGCTAAGGAGACAAGACTTACATGATTGAACTGTGTCCCCTTCGGTCAATTATCAAAGACATTGAACAGCTAAAACTGCTAAGCAGAGGTCTCAAAACACTTTATACTGAATGCAAATAGGTGACCCATTAGAGAAGAGATACTTAGTCAGTGCTAATATATGTAAGCATAACGCTCTATAGGCATCAGAAAAGCCACTTGCACAAACAGCGTTCAAGTTTGCGAAAGAGATTATATCATGAGTCATGACTTCTTCACCATGCATATTTCCTGGTATCTAACAGGGGAGGTTGGCAGCCTGTCATTACTTAGCTGTTATGGAAAAACAAACATCAGATAATAAGTATTAAAAAATAAACCTTGTTGGAGGTTCATCAAAGGAACTTCTATCTTAAAAAGGCCAATGAGGTGATTTCAGGCCTTTGGTCACCCCAGTCCATCATGCTTCCCTAGCAAAGGTGTCAAGCTTCCTCCTTTATTTAGAAAGTCTCTTCATACCTTGTTGCCTTTGGGCTTCTCTGCAAACCCTTTCTGTCAGCTGTCCCCAAAACAAGCCAGCTCCCACTTTAAATGGTTGGGGACATTGCCATTTTGAGCTACTCTCCCTCCTCCTTTGTTAATTGCTTCTGAAAGTCTTGGCCTAAAAGTGACTTGCCTGCATCTGTGGCAAAACTAGAAGAGAGTCCCACGGGTCCCATCCAAATGCCTGCCCTATAAAATCATCCTTCCTCTATGAAGGTCAACAAATCCCTTTCCTGTTCTCCAGAAATGATGGGGTATTCCATTAGCCTTTGCATTGCCCAGCAACCTGGCTCCGTTAGGAAAAAATGTTTATTAAAATTATAATCCTGAATCTAGTTCAGACATGAAGCTGCAGTGCCTCCATCAGCCACTCAGTCAGCTCTCGCACCAATGTGTTATCTGACTTCCCTGTTAGGGCACTGTTTGCTCTCTAGCCTGCAGACATTCACCCATGTCTGATTTCTCCTGTCCTTGGGAAACATCCAGGTTTCCCTTGCAGAGGGAAGGGAAAGCACAGCCCAGAGGCAAGGGAGAAATTATGTACCCTACTCTACATCCTTTCCTGGATGCAAAGACCTCGAAGGCCTCCAGCTGCTGGGAACGTGCAGAGGGAATTACACCTCTTGTCACCCTGGATTTGGGTCAGGAGAACAGCAAGCATGTGACTCTTCCAGAGATTACTGGCAATTGTGTCCAGTGGTGTTGAACGCAAGGAAGAAGCACAAATCTCTGAGCCAGGAATTGTGGCATTAAACCTGAAGGATTTGATGTGTGAAGAAAGGAGCAGACGTTCACAAACATATCCCAGACAATGCAAATCCTGTATCTTAAGTGTCCCTAACCCAGGGCAGGAGAAAAAAAGCAGTTCTCTGCTTAGTATAAAGAAGCAGAGCTCTGTGTCACTCAGAGGAACTAACCCATTTTCAGTATATGAGGATCTGGCTTGATTTTGTGTATTCGATTCAGAATCCCAGAGTGAGGTCTGTTGTGCTGTATCGTTCCTGTCTCACAGGGAGCATCCAGAAACCGTTACAGCTAATTACCAAGGGGCACAACACAAGGGCAGAGGACAAGCAGAGCAGGTGTGGGCAGGTGAACTGGAGTCCCCAGGGCTTTGGACAGAGAACCATGATTCATGCAATATTTATTTGGATACATCAGATTCCTGCAGGGTGGGTGATAGAGAGATTGGCAGAAAAAAAAAATCAGTATCTATCGAAGGACTGTGTAGACTACTCTTTGGGTAGCCAGATATATATCCAATATCGAGCATAACTCTTGGATGATGACAACTGTTGAGCCAGCTCTGGAGCAAATGGCAACATCTCTCAGGTTCCTCTGGAGTCATAGGGTGAAAGTGGACTCTTTTCTCTATAGGTGTGAAATACATAGCAATATCATGCTGCTGCTAGACTTTTCCACTGCCTGACTTCAGCCTCACCCTTTGCTTCCTTTCCATCTGAGCCACATAGCTGGGAAATGTTTCAGAGCACAAGACAGGTTGATGTTTTTGTGTGCCTCAGATTTTCTTTCCAAAAATTCAGATGAAATAAACCCCTCTTCCAAGAATTAAGTCTCAAGAAGGCAAAGAAGGCCAAACATTTCTTAAACATGTTTGACGGGTCTCTCTATGGGGAAATTATAAAAGTTTTAATGGTACATAATATTCTGATTTGTATTCACCTGGATGTCCATACTGAGAAGTGCTACATCACACCTTTAAAACCTTGAAGAACCTGGCTAGATATGTGCATAAGTAAGCACAAGTGATAAGTATACCGATTTTATCTATGCCTTTTTCAATTTTCAGTGAATGCCTCTGTGATTCATTGCCGCTGGCATGTGATATTTCAGATATCTCCCTTGTCCCTGGGCAGAAATGGCACATGTGTCTGGAGGCTGGAAAGGCAGGCTGTCTGATTTCAGTTGAGAATACACCTTAAGGTTTGGACCTAAGGGACTTCCTAACAGCAGGTTTACCAAGGGGCTCGGATTTGAAGTTATTTGTCTTGTTTCCAGACTGTCGATCTCACCAATGAACAGTCCTTTCTCTCCCAGGGCTCAGGAGCATAATTATTACCAAGGTTCAAATTATCATGCGTCAATAGAGCCATGGTGATGAACCGCATGAGCGCTGCTAGGATCAGAGAAATTAGGACTCGAACGGACCTCAGGAGGTCACTACAGCCAGCATTCTTCAGTCTGTGGTCCATGGTCTGGTAGGCATCAGGCAGTAGCCAGGAAACTTTGCAACAACTTAATTTTCCAGCATATACACTCATTTCCACATGTGGGAGCAAGCAAGGAAGTTGGGGAGGGGGGGAGGGATGACGACAGTAACATGGTTCAGTTTGCAGTAGGCTGGAAGTGAAATCTATTGTAGAAACACTGCACTAGGTGAACTGTGGTTCCTCCCGGATCAGAAAGGTGAAGTCATCCTTGGATTAATTGGGAGAGGGGAAGCAAGGGCTGAGGAACACCAGTTGAGTCCAATCCCCTGTCCTAAGGCAGGATTCAGCTCTATTAAACCATTTCTGCCAAATACTTTTCTAACTTCTTCTTAAAGATTTCTAATAACACAGATTCCGCCCCTTCCCTAGGCAATGTATTCCAGCATTTAACTATTCTGACTGTGAAAAAGTGTTTCCTGATGTCTAACCTGACTCTTTCTCAGTGCAATTTAATCCCATTACTTCTTGTCCAATCCATAGGAGACCCAGAAAGCAATTTATTCCCTTTCTTAGCCCCAGGCAGCACAAGGTAAAACATGTTAGCACAAACCTCACTAAAAAGTATACAGTATGCAATGAGAGAAGCTCAGAGTAGTTAGCCCAGGGAAATCTGTGTTGATGTTGGGAACACAAAACAAGAGAATAGACTTGTTTCATGGTAAAGAAGGGTAAGCTGCAAGTCCCAAGACATCCTTGACCTATCCCTTAGGGGTCAAGAAATCTTCCTTAGGGGAAAAAAAAACACCTACTTGTCCCCAAAATGGCCTACATTAAAAAAAAAGTACTGAAAGCAAGGTGTCCCCAAGAGGATCCCACTGTCTCTAGAGTTCTCTTATTCCTCCTTTGCTGTGCCAAGGAATCAGGAGGACCAATAAAAAGAAAAAAAAAAAAAAAAAAAGAGTTAAGAAAGGAACCTTTGTGGGCAGCTGTTAAGAGAAGGTCGAACACTTTTATTTATTTATTTTTCTGTGGGGGAACATTGATGGGAAAAGAGAACAACAAAGAATTGCTTTTGGAGTAGTCCAAAAGCTCCCTGCTGACAGGTCGGCCCCACCCTCCCCTCTCCAGCACACAAGGACTCTTTTCAAAGAGAATCACCTGGCCCATAAATTCCAATTTATGGTAATTTAAGAAAACAAATGACCAACTCCAGCCTTCGACAGTGTTTAGGAAAGGCAGGATTAAGCACAGCGATTAAAAAAGAAAAGCCTTTCCTTGCCACTCGACTTTGCAGGTGGGATTTCCTCCAATTCTCCCAGTTCTGTGGATTCACTATCCAGAGCTTTCACGAGGTTAAACTGGCATAGCTCAGGGGTTTGAAAACACTATGAGGGCTGGGGAAATGGCAAAAGGAAATTAAGTGGCTTCTTTCTCTTTACCTTCCTTTCTCCAGTTATCTGTAGCAAGCCCTCAGAGCACCTATATTTAGACTAGGATATATAAAGAGGCACAGATGCACACTTGACCCAGGAACATTTCCCATTTTCTATTAAATTGATTCATTTTTAGCTTCTGTGCTGCTTTTTTCAGTAATCTGGGATCTGTCCAAGGACAAAAAAAAAGGGCTTTTTAGGGCCACTTACTGAATAAAGATCTTGCCTGAGACTTAATTACAAATGTGGTGTTCCAATTTAGATAGGCAACGATGCTGGGTTTAGCAGGGAGTTGGCTCAGAAGTCAGGGCCAGACACTTTGGCTTTGTGGGGCAGAAGAGCAGAAAGCATGGGGACGTTACATCCCCTTCATCCCTCCTGGAACCACATGTCTCCTGCTAACGAGAGTCTTATCCTCTTCTTATACAGGGAAAAGCTCCACCAGAGGACAAGCTGGATTCTTTATCCCTACTCCTCTTTTGGGGAGGCCAGAAGTTTACTCCTCAAATGGTCAGAAACCCTCTCCTTCTTTCCAGTTTTAGTTTATTCCTGGCCACATTTATCTTTGGGTCTTCTGGTATGAAACATTTTTACTTCAACTTAAATAGCTCTTCCCCCTTTCTGGCACTTACTCTGTCCAACCTCAGCATAGTCACGGAAAGTTAAGCCATACTTTCTTGACCCTTGTTTTCCTACAAAAAGCAAGCAAAGTTCCCTGCCTTCTCTTACAAAACAGGGTCTCCAATACCCTTTTTCTTCCCAGAGTCCTACCATTTTATTCATGTGCTAGCCTCAGTGTTTAATGTATACAGAAACAGGCTGCAAGTATGGTCATGAAACAGAAGCTCTGGGTACTGGGTACCCACAGCATCAAGGCTGAAGTACTGTGGATGACCTGGCAGCAAGCCCTGGGGGAAAAGCTCAGAAGGAGCTTCTAGCTGTGCCCACAGTGTTTTACGTGGGTCTACACCAAGGAATGGCACCCTAAGACTGTCAACACGCACCCTCCTGGGCTAATCTCCATGCCTCTTCCAAACCTCCATGGCGCAGGCAGGGAGTCCACATCTCATCTTGTCTTGTTAACATTGAGATGTCTTCCCTGGCAAGGAAATCCCATGGGACACCCTCTGCAGACATACACGGGACAGGAACCAGGCTGCCTTTGCTTCACATGGGGATGAGAAAAGCTCCCCACACCAGCCAGCATGGCTGTGGCATCTGCATCCTCCCCCCCTCTCCCAGCCCCTTCCCCACCTCGGACGCCTGCTCCTGCGCTGCCACCCAAAACCTGCCACCACCTCAAAGCCCAGGAGCTTGTTCCTCTGCCTGCATTACATCCTAACCACTGCTGGCCCGGGCTACATCCCAATTCCTACCACAGTCTAGACTGCCTGGTTTTCAGATCGTGCAGTCTCCACCTCCCAGGAAGGACCAGGCAGGTTCACTGGAAGCATTTGGGGAGCAGCAGGCTGGCCAGGGTTGGGGCGACAGGGAAGGACGCAGTCAACACTTCTTAGTGCTGCTGTGACCAGGGTCGCGAAGGAAAGGTGTGGGCTTCTCTGAGTTTAGAAAGACTAGAATATGGTGATGATGCATGATGGAAAGTGCAGTCCAGCCAAAGCTGAGCTTGGCCATAGCAGCACCTTGACATCAAGTTTCCATCATGTTTTTGTTGTCATTTCCAAGTACAATTGTCTTTTTCCTGGGAGAAAGGAAGTGTTAAATACATAATATTTTCATTTTCCACCTGGAATTTCGTGGGTTTTTTGAAAACTGGAGACATGAGGGGAGATCTGCTTGCTTGTTTGCTTGCTTGTTTGCTTTTCTTTCTTTTCTTTCTTTTATATCTCTCTTTCAAAAAAAGTGTTTTTTTTTTCCCTGAGGGACACATCTCTCTCTCCTCCCCTTTCACCTCCTAACCAGATCTGTTTGACCTGTATTTTCTGAGGCATTGGTTAAGAATTTCAGATGCCCAACTTAGCCTGCCTGAATTAAGTCTATTTTCCAGAAGACAAACGTACAGCACTTTTTGAAAATCTGGTTCCCTGGTTCTCTCTCTCAAGATGTCCCACATTAATCCTTCCATAATAGAAAGAGCCAAAATCTCCAGTAATTTCAGAAAATGTTGGTCATTATCTTTGTATAGTGAAGACAGCAATCAGCTTTCTGAGCTTTGAAACAAACAAAAAAGTCATTCTTAAAAAAAAAAAAAAAACGACAAAAACTTGAGAGATGTCAGCATATTTATTCCTAAACAAAACTTTTCTAGCACAACCCTGGTCTTCCCAACAAGTAGTTTTGCGAGTGAACTTTATAGTATGACATCAGTGAACAGATGGCAGGCAAAGCTGTTGGCAGGGTGATGAGAAAGCTGGCCATTTATAATGGAAAATGTCCTGATAAAATGGAATGCGCTTATTTTATTCCACGGTAATGTTTATAAAATTCCTTTCCTGAGGCTTCTTCGAGGATCTTTTCATCATTTTTGTATTATTATTAATAATAAAACATATAAAGGGAAAAATGTGCATAGCAAATGACATTTTAAATGCCCCAGAGGAAAAAGGAAAGGTTTTCAGCACTGGTAGGGTTGCATTGTGATGATTTGTTACAAGCTTTACAGTTACAATCCACGACGGCATGGACGTTTCTCCCAACAGGGTTAATTGTATAATAACACTCAATAACTGGCAGGCCTTCATCCTTCAAGGGAGGACACTGGAGTGTGAAGGCATGCACAGATGCTGCCAAATTTCTGTACCTTGAGAATCTCTGAATGCTGGTGTGCCTCAAGTCTTTCTAAGGCAGACTTTCAGCTGGATGCAATTCAGGATGGGTCCATTATGTAAGCAGTGGGGAATAAAGCTGGACCTTTAAAAAATCTTGGTGCTGTTGAGGAGTAGTTTATGTCTTGAAAAGCCAAATCCAGGTGTTGCAAGAACTATTAGCTAATTTAAGTAAAATTCATTCTAATAATATTTTCTGGAAATTTCCAGGGATGGGGCAGGACACAAAGCTGGGCAGGAAGAGATTCCTCTTACAGGTAACAAGTGGAAATTCTGCACTAGCGCAGGACAGGAGGAGACACAGGATGAGTTGAGGGTGGGACAGGACTCCTCAACCCACCGTACTGCCGAGTCACGGCACAGAAAAAGGAGACATTTCCTCCCACTCCTCCATGTTCCCCCCCATTTGCCTTAATTCCAGGAGCTCAAAACCAAATATGCCTTGCTGAACCTAAAACTTCTTACAAAACGATTTCACTTTGATAAGACAGGATGAAGACATGTGTGGTTTGGATTAATCCCAACACATTCCCTTCATACACAGCCCCACCAAACCAAGAGAGAAAAAAGTGACGAGGCTTAAGATAGTTTAAAAGTGAATCAAGCAGGGGAGCAATTCATAATAATAATTGAAAGATTATTATCAGATAGTCCTTATCAGTCCTTATCTCCCAGCTGTTTATAAAAGCAGCTGATATCATTATTGCCATCATACAGACAGTGAAACTGAGGTCGAGGGAGATCAAACAATTGACCTATGGTTGCCTCGCCAGGCAATGATAGAGCTATGAAGAAATCCTAGTTGTTCAGTCTTTACCTGTTACACACTGATGCGCTGTGTTCATCACAATAAATATCTAACAAAATGGAATTTGTCCCAGGACAAAAGGTAGGAGCCAAAAAGTTCGCTATCTTTCAGAGAAAAACCACCTGGGTAGTCAGACTCCTTTTCCAATCTACTTAGCTATAAAGGACGGAGAGGGCAGCTACGATCCCATGCTATCCACTCACGACCAACAGGCACCTTCTGGTGTGTTACAGCAACATAGCTAAACAAACAACTTGCTGTTCCAGCATCCCTCAGGGCAGATTCCTTGGTGGGGACAATCTATTTCCAGCATTTCCATATCCGGATCTGGAAGTCATTATATCTACCTATTCCTACAGTGAGCCACCATGAGTATATCTAAAGTCTCTATCTCATCCTGAACAACGTGCCAGAGACCAGCTGTGCTGGAGAGAACTTGTTTTCTAGTAGAGTCTCGGACTAAAATCTTCTTAGGCACAAAAGACCAGCTAGTTTGGGTAAACCTTGACTGGATGCTGAATTCACAACAAGCTCCAGGGCCGTGCCTGAAATCCAGCATATCACCATTTTACATTGCTTCCTGCTTCCCCCTTTTCATGATTCTGAGATGTCCTCAATTTACCTGCAGATACATTAAGAAAGCTCTTATCTTTTGGGCAAAATCTCAACTTGGGAAAGCCACAGGAACTATAAACTATACTTCAGCAAATTGCCTTAAGCTCTCCAGCTCACTGTGGTTTGATACCCTGCCTAGTGGACCATTCCTAGCCCTTAAATTAATCCGCAAAATATTTTTTTTTAATTTCCTTCCATCTGCAGCATTTTCTGTTCCACCTCCTCTATACAGCTCTGCTGTCCTGGGACAACAATTGTAACAACAACAATAAAAACTCACAGCAACAACAGTGTGTTTAATTTCAGGCTCCGCTGTGGTCAC
>NW_009201625.1:199916-206094 GCF_000690835.1 Fulmarus glacialis | reverse complement strand
TGAACATGGTAGAGAGACATGGAAACGGGCACTGGGTTCCATCTGTCTCCTGCCGAGGATCCAATATCCTGTCCTCAGCTCATACATTTTGGATCTGCCACTGTTTCTGCCAAAAAAGCTTCATTTTACAGGAGAGGAATGAGAAAAAATAAGAAAGGAAGAAGATGAGAAAGGAAGATTTTTAAAGGGCAGCCAAGATAATTCCTCCTGGATGTTTTGATCTTTTTAAATAACTTATTCTTGAAGAAACCATATTCTGGTGGCCCTCTGCAGGAGAGTGCCTACTGGAACAAAATCCTATCACCACGGGAAGGAAGAAGGTGCAAGATAATATTATTCTTTTCTGACTCTAAGGACAAAGGAATTGGATGAGAAAACCCTACTAGGACCAAGAGGAGATTAATTCTCCGTTTATTGCAGTGCTTTTGCTTTCTCTCAGATACAGGCAGATGTATAGGAGATACAAAACAGGTTCAAAAACAGGTTCAGGTGAAACAAATCACAGCTGGATCCAGAACCAGCCACTGAAAATCACTTTCCCAGCAATTTCCTGGTGCTTTTATCCCCACTGCCAGGAGTCATGTCACCAATTCAGGACGCTGCAGTGGCTTCACCTCTGTCCTCTGCTTGCTCAGATCCACTTCCAAACATCCCATGTTCATACCTAAAAGCTCCTTTGTGCATCGTCCAAATTCAGTGAGTGGTCCGTTAGCAGCACGGTCCTCTTCTGTTTCCTTTTTGCCGGGATGGACATGCAGCTTTAGTGCTCAGTAAACAAAGCTTACACTTCAATATGAAAAGCCAACCAAGACCACGACTTCCACTTAGTTTGCTAAGGTATTCCCAGTCAGCCCTCCTAACTTGTGCCAGTGTTAGGGAGCTGCTCTGGTATGCGAGGAGGTAGCCCTGAGATGCATCATCCTGAGATCCAAGTGAAAGCCATAAAGGCTCTTTAACACCAGAGCTTTCATGGAATAATTCCAGGTTTACACCAGGGTTGATGAGAGCAAATTGGGCCATTTTTTTCATTTTTGTTTCCTGAATTTAGCACCGCTTCCAATTCATGTTCCCCAGTTTGTACCCTACTAAAACTCTAGACTTTTAGGTTCTGTTTTCTGTGCAGCTGTGTTATTTTCTCCACTCCAGTGGGGACGTTTCTGTAGAGGTCTGACTTGGTTTGTTACCATTCTTCTAGTTCCAGTTTGTTTTGGAAGTAGAAGGTCTCAAACTGTGAAACTCATTTGGTGTTATAGAAAGCTCAAAAATCTCCTCTTTCATGTTTGGCAGGTTTCTAGAACAGAGACAGGCCTTATACCCATTTTTCCACCTGAAGTGATTACACTAAAGTTTTAGGTCCTACAGCTGCCCTGGATTTGACCTCCATTGCAGTGACAACCTACAAGAAGGACGGAATGAAAAACCAATTGCAAAACACCCTGATTTTTTATCTTTGCTGAACAATTCAAGTGAAGTTCTGTTTAACAAAGGGTGCAGTGAGAATTCTGCAGCAGCCTCCATATCCACAGGCACTCACCCCCCTGTTACCAGGTAGTTATGTTTAGAAGATCCCATTCGGTACTGTTATATAGTATTGGAGTACATTTGATAAATATCCTGATCATTTTGAGACTGAGTTATTTACCAGCAACACATTTAAGAATGTTCATTCAGAAAACTAAATTCATTTTAAAAGTCCATCTTTACTGAAGCAGCAGCTGAAGAGCTTGCAATCTGAACAGCATCTCCTGAAACTGAAAAAGCAGCAGAGCTGTGATTTTGATCACGTTACTGTGACAGCTGAGCCAGTAACCAAAAATTCAGAAATTAGTGTAAAATGATGCCACTAGACTATGAAATTCAACTGTTCTGCTGTTGACATTTTCTTGCCATTTTGATCTGAAAAGAATCAAAATGCCTTTAGTCATTTAGACTGTACTTCAAACACAGTCCTATTTTCATTTCAATGTTGTTGATGCATGTACTTGTAATATTCTCCACGCATGTTTCTTGTCAATAACATTAAGAAAAAACCTATTTATAGATATCCTCTATTAAAAAACATTGCATAAAAACTGAGTTGCTTGGTTAGAATGATAATACAAATGGCTCCACTCTCCAGCTAAGTTCTAGCCCCTAAAATTTAGAAGCCTAACTCTAAAAAGTTCAGTCACCTAACAGTAACATTCTGCTCTATGCTTCTCTGCATACAGCCAGCACTGGCTGGCAATGACTGACATACCCTTATTTAGGCAGAGCACAGGAACAGCTCAGAGATACTCATATCCCCAAGTCTCAGACCAGATGAAAGGTTTTGATATGAGACTTTTCTACCCTTGGGAGCCCAAGTAACACACAGTCACTGCATTTGGAAAGGATTTGCATGCCTTGCGTGGTAGATTAACTTCTTGTCTCTTTAAACAGGAATCTCCACACTGTTGTGTTACTCCTTGGCCAGGTAAACGAACCGTACACCAGGACTTTATATGCACAGTCTTTGACCGCTGGGCCAGAGTGTGTTTGCTATTTGTAAGCAGGCATTCAGAAGCTTATCGACAAGATTTAGCACAAGATCTGGTGCTCTGGCGCTCTGGCTTATTGGAACATACAGTGGATCACCCACCAAATCAAACGAAAAATAATTTTTGCATCTTATGTGGTGTAGAAAAACCATGATCATTTTCCTAACAGTGATTGCCTCCTTCTCCACATGAGACTGCCTTACCACAAATAAAAGCATGATCTATCATATCTCACTTCCTTCAATTTTCCTTCTACCATTTCTCCCTAGAGCTATTTTTTTTCCCCTGGCTCCAGTGATAAGATGACTTCATTAGACTTGCATTCAGGCCTTACATGATTCAGCCAGGTGTTACTCATATGCCTACATCAAAGCCACACGGAAGAGGAGAGAAATCCCTGCTTCTCCAGGGAGTGCTTTTATGCCCCCTTCCACCAAATTAGCACTGGCAGAAAGGTGAAGGGGAAGGCAGTGACATACTTGACCATACTGCTGCCTGCTAAGTGAGTGTGTGTCTAAACCCTCATTAGAGGCTTTTGCCTTGTAATTAAACAGCATGGCTCGATCCAGCATTAGAAAGCTAATGGGGCTGAAATTAAGACAGGAGTCTTTTCAATCCTAACTCAGCAATTCTGCTAGCAGAGTCTGTCCGGCAGGATTTTATGCAGTCCATGAGTTTTCTTAGTAGGCTTCAGGAGGTCAAACCCAAAGAGGCAAATCCACCACTTCAGAGTAGGCCTCCAATGGAACTGAATGTTCATCCCAGCTGGATGCTGCAGAAACTGCTTCTCTTTCCCACCATTCCCCTATTACCTTGTGTCTATAATAATAGATTCAGGCAACACGGCCTTCCTTTCCAAAGGGGATTCTTCTTTCCATACTTCTCTCTGTAATTGCATTATTCCCAATTTTACACCAGACTGTGGAAGTGTGGTAGATCCTTTCTTTTGGAGCTCATTGAGTTTGAGAGCTCCCTGCAATCTTCAAGCAATGTTTTTTAGCCCCACACGTCCCTTTCTAGGCTATTAGCATAACACAGCAGAGATGGGTAATTTGGGACCCCCGCAACACTGTCTTGTACAAGCACAACATGTGTAAGAGCTGGACTTCCAATCATTTTCTATTATCAGCTCTCAAGGTGAAACTTGGCTGACATCCAGCCTTTTCCCCTTTAAATGAATTGGAATAAAATGGATAGTCTGTTCCATTGTTCTTGCTAATACTTCAAGTGTTCCTCCATCCCTCAAACAGCTTTGATGTCATCTAGCTCCACTTGAAGGGGAAAGAATGTGTTTGGGAATAATTAACAAGCTAAAAATGACTTTGTCAGAACATTTGTGTTATTGAATTACTTGCAGCTACCAGCTTTAGAGAGCTGAGGCAGTGGTTGGGCACAATTAGAGCCCTTTAAAGGGAAAAAAAGAGTAGTCTTTTGGTGAAGCACACAAAGTTGGACTTGAGAGGGACACAGGTTAATCTCCTGATTCTGCCTCAAAATTCTCGTGTAACCTCAGGCACATCATTTAGTCTACCTACACTTCAGCCCCTCACACAAAATCCCCCTGGTGACTCTTGCCTCATTGTAGCATAAGCAAATACTAACATTACAACAGAGCTGTCTCTTATCCTGCATTCCTACCTCATCCAGCATGAGAGTCCTGGATTTTGTCAGTGCCTCTGGGCACTACTTTAATACAAATAATACTCAAGTCAGAAGTCTTTTTTTTTTTTTCTTCCCTCTTATGTGGAGCATTCTTATTTTGAGGGGATGCAATAATAAAACTGCCAGCCTTTATAACAAGGACTGTGAGCAATCAATACAAAAATGTCAACTAACATATGGCTCTTTCTTCTGCCACTACAAAGCAGAAATAAAGACACTTCTGTTGTCCCTCTAAAACTGATTTAGAAACTCAGATCGCTTAGTCTCCTGTTCATAGGGAAAACCAGCACATGTTATATAGAGGAGTGCCTTAAAACTACTCTTTGGTATGGGATAACTTAACAGAAAAGAAAAAGTTCTGGCCTTAATAAATTGCATTTCATGCCTGGATTTCCAAACATTTGAGCTATCTCACCCCTGCAACTAAGATAGCTGTTCCATCAGCTGTGCCAGGATCTCGCCTGAGGCTCTTGTAGATTTAACCTTTTCAAGCCACAGTGAAGAACCTAAGATTAGATTTAGATACCCAGTTTACCCTCAGCTCTTCTTTAAATTTATGCTCTAGAGGATTAGACTAGCTGTTCTGTGCCTGAGCAACTTTACAGACAAGAGCCTATATATACAAGGTCAGACTTATTCAATAGGAAATGAGGCTTGGTAGTAAAAGAGCAGATTCTAGGAGGGGAAAAAAAAGCTTTTAGCACAGCCCTCTATCTAGTAGCACAAGCCTCTAGAGCTTCCATTTTCTTTTCAAGCCCCAAAAGCTCCCTACCCCCCACCTCATCCCTTTCAAATCAAAGTTGGACCTGGCAACATCTGTGGCTCGTTAATGTTATCTCCAGCGTCTGTGGTTCTTGCTCTTATATAAACCCTCATCTGAGGCTAGCTTATATCTTATGCGATGCTTTGGAGAAGAGGAAGGTTGGTAGTACTTTGGGGGGAGGGGAAGTGCTTCACTTGGGAAGAAAATAGGGGAAAATAAGAATGTTTTTCCTTTCTATAGAGATGCTGTTAATGGTCTGCTGTAGCAAAAGGAAGGCTTTCTGTAAGAATGCAGAAGAAAATCAGATCTGTCCTACGTGTCTGAAAGCCTAGGTAGGCAAATTTTGTTTGTTACTACTGTATTGCTAACTTAGTCTCTGCTGTATGACTCCAAAGGGGGTCATGCAAGAATCTGGTTATCAATAGGAGGCTGCTCACTCACTAGTGAGAATACTTTCTCAGACTAGCTCTTATTTCTTCTCTGGTATGTTTTATCATAAAAAAGACTTTTTTGTACCTGTTCATCTTATGCCTGTTTAGTATCCCCGTACTTTGAGTTGAAGGGGAGTGCAGAGCACACAATGTGAAGGAGCAGCAAAGATTAAAAAATCCATGAGAGGCCAGCAAAGGATCTTTTGGTTGCAGTGGGTGGGGAAGGATGGGTTGTCCTTGACAACTAATGTAGCCTAGCCTGGTATGTGTAAAAGCTACTTGCCTGTCCTTGAGCTCCCCAAAGGAAATATCTGGTGTTTGAGCTGAGAGGCACCCAAAGCAATGCACCATGATGCAGCACCCTTATTTTTCTGTCTTTGTAGAGAACTGTAGGCTCTGAACACAGATCATGCTGCTAAATGAGCTTGCTGTAAGTGTATTGAATCCTGTAGTGAACATGCTTGTATTATGGTCACCTGTGTTGTATTTATTATGTTGAAAAACAAAGGAATGTTGTGCCTTCTTGAGGAGTTAATCCACTGCCTGTGACCCTGTGGTCTGCTTCAGAAGCCATAGTTAAAAGCTCTGCCTTTAACCACATCCTCTGTGTGTTCAGTTTCTGCTGCTTTGGGTTTTTTCTATCCTGTTTGTGGAGAGAATAAAAGGTGAGAGGGAAGCCACTGGGAAGTGTGGCTAAGGAAGGGAAAACACAACAGCCAGACCACCCAGTTGTCACCAACTTGGAAGGTGTCAAAATGTAAGTATGGGATACTGTCACTGTGCAGGCTAAAAAAAAAATCAGA
>NW_009201625.1:195399-199885 GCF_000690835.1 Fulmarus glacialis | reverse complement strand
TGTAGGGAGAAAACAATCCTGATGGTTAAAGTGTTTGATGGGATCTGAAAACTTTGAGGGCCAGACATTGTAGCAGGATATATAAACATGAATTTCTAAATAATGTCTGTCAAGTGCTGATGTCCTGATTTGAACCCTTAATGCTAGCTGAGGAGGCAGCACAAGTTGTTTGCTGCGTACGCCCCCACCAGCATACATGCACCCCCCCATACCTCCACTGCCTGTGTATGGTTGTTCTCTCTTTCTACTTTAGTTTAGTTTTCTTCTTTGAACTTTAGTTCTCATTATTTTTGGACTTGTCACTTTGTTTGGAAAGATTTATTTCCACTGTTCCTTCCCTGTTCTTTCCTTGCCTCTTCTCCTCTGGATGCTTTTTTGGCAAAGCCCATTGCTATTTTTTATGACTTTGTGTACTGTTTCAAAACAGTAAAATGTTTTTGAAGCAAGATGATCCTGTGTTGCTACGTTCATCCAGTAGCTCCTCCACCTCTGCTCCTTTTTAAAGGCCTTGTGCTGTACTTCTGGTTTTCAGTGTTCATTAAGAAAACAAGTCACTCTGAATTGTAGAACTCAAAAAAAAAGAAAGCCACAACCAAAAATCCACTCTTCTGTGTGAATACCTTGATGTTATTGAGTTTTTTACTTCCCTCCATGACAGCAAGCCAGCTGTCTTTCTGTGATCACATGCTGGTTTTCACAGATATGAGTAAAAAGGAGCAGTTCTGATATTTCTGTCAAGTAATGTTGAAGTTGGCTGAAACTGGTGGTGGAAGGGGGACAGCTGGCCAGTGTGATCACTGAATTGCCACTTCCTTTGGACACCAGGACTAAGACTAAAATGTTTGTCCCTGTGTATTTCGGATCATGTTGTACCATCCTAGTGACAAGTGAACTGATTTCACTTGGAAGTTGGAGGCTAAGATCTAAATCTAATTTTAGTAGCTCAAAAACCATGCCAGTTTATAAATATACATGTAAATAGATTTGATTGGCTGAAATGGTTTTCCTTCAATGCTCTGGGGTGAGGCTCTTCTTGTCTCTACAATCCCCCACAAGAAGCTTTTGAAAACTCTTCACTTTATTCAGTACACTAAATGATAGGCTTTTGATATCGAGATTATTTGGAGAAGCTGTTTCTGCGTACTTAACCAGTATAGCTTTAATGTTAGTTTTATATTGCATGGGGCACAAATCACATATAGTTCTATTCTGTGCTTATATTAGCAATAAAAACAACTATTAAAGTCAGGTTTCTAGAGCTAAGACTTCTGCTTCTCGACTCAATTTTTTCCTAAATTTAGGTTACTTTAAAGTCTTTCTCACTTTTCTGCCAGTTGGTTTTTTTGTTTGTTTGCAGAACTGCTTTTTGAGGTGCTGAGGTAGCAACACAATGCTGGTCCATGGTAAGTGTTTAAACAGACTCCCAGATAAGGAAAATGACACATGGACATTACTTAAAAATTTGAAAAATAGTCATGGGATGTGCTCTGCAATGCCGAACAAGCTGTAAGAGAAGTACCTTTCTGTTTTATACTAGGCGATATCTTACCTGCCAGGAGTACAAACTCACTACTAATACAAGAGATCTGTCCCTGATGGAACTTTTAGTGACTTTGGGTGGCAGTTTTCCCATCACAGGAAGAGAAGGATCTTAACCTGTATTACAATGGCCTCCATCAACACTGTTTTCATATTTTATTTTGTGGTCTATACACTTTGTTGATTTCACATTTATAAGGTTAAAAGGAACTTTTTATTGGTGCTGCATGAATGGTATAAAAAAATCTCTGGCTAAATGTCCTCCGTGGAGTCCAATTCTAGATTAAAACACTTCAAAGCGGTGGAGACTTCAATTTCCCTTACTGAATTGCTTGAATGGATGTAAAGACCCTTATCAGTAGACCTAGGTGCAGTCTGCTGGCTGGTAGACTGACAGCATGCTGGAAATACATATCCATAGCTTTCCAGAGATGTGGAACTGAGGGATCAATGTGACTCTTTGAGGAAGATTGCAACAGCACTGTCCAGAAGGAGAGTAACTCCCTGATTTGGACCTGTAATGGGTATCAGTGAAGGACAGCTGAATGTCAAATTTATGACCAGGAAAGATGTCAGGTCATCACATGTAGTTCTCTACAGACAACATCATACAGTCCTGTCTGGGAAGATATAATGCTTCTCCCAACAGTAACAATTTCTTGCATCTTTTCTTTTATTAGGAAACTTTACAAGGACCTTATTCCTCTCAGCTGTTTTTACAATTTCTCCACACTTTCTGGGTGACACTCTTGTGAGCCAGTTTATCCCTATATCTTTCTCTGAGCTAATGCTGGTTGAAATACCTCTTTCCCCTCCTGATGAATGACTTCAAGTCTACTACTAAATAAAAGCTTAACCCCACTTTTAGTAGGCTCTCCTGCACTTGGTTCATCTTTCTTGAAGAGGACTGGCCAGAACTGTACACTTGGGTGTCACTAGTATACAGGTTAAGGAGAGGGGATTGTGGACAACTCAGGAGAAAATGGGGGATTCATCCCCTTTTGGTGGAAAGGGATACCCCAAAATCAGAGCAACTCTGTCAATGTTTGTAGTGCTGTTGCAATTTGAACCAGACCCACATACATCTGCAAAAATAATTTGTGCAGCAGCCACTGGAGGGGTAATAAAGATTTTTTTCTTTTAATCCAGTCATTGGTGGAATGAATGGATATTGTCAAAAGAATCCCTTATATCCTGTATTAAAAATAAGCATGTCTCACTTCTGCAAGCTTCTGCAAGACACAAATGCCCCAATCATTTCCCCTTCCTTTTTGGAGCTCAGAGCAGGCTTTCCAGGGCAAAACAAAGAAGTCCAAATTCTAGTGAGACCTGTGGAATGCAGCTCGCAGCGGATTTTATACAGGGGGTCTTCAGGCAACCAGGAATTTCCTCTGAAAAGTGACTATCCTCTGAAGAAATAAATTAAAATAAGCTGAAGGTGAAAGTGTTGGAGTTTGGAATGGACTGTGTTAATAGTCTACAGGGACAGAAGCTGTGAAAAGGGAGAGGAACTGCTGTCCATCACTGCTGTTAGGTTTTCTGTTATTTCACCTTGTAGTGTGGAGTTTGCTGCTCAACCAGCTCCAAACCCAAGGGAATGGCTCTATTCCCTGCACCAAATAGGATTACCTATGACTCTGGAGAAACATCTGTGGGACTCAGACTGCAAATGGTGTGGCTGCCTGCATTGTAAGTGAATAACTAATGTGAGACCAGGCAGAGGCACCATCTGCTGTGGCACATGCTTTCCACATGTTACTGATGGCTGTCACTCAGGCTCAAAGGACCCTGCTGAGCCACAGAGGGAAAGGAACATGTCTGACTTTACCCACGAAGTGTCTCCACTGCATGAGCTAAAGCTTTGGGGCTGAATTCCCAGTTCAAGAACTTCAGAGATCAGGTTTGTGGTCTCTTGCAAGGTTTCTATGGCAGAGGAGGAATAACTCTGGTCCTGAAGGAAGGCTTGGACTTGTATGTAGTTATGGTAGCTTACCTCTGAACATTATACAGATTGTCCTGATCAGTTTGGCTTTCTCCTGTCTGTGTATCCCAAAAGGGAGGAATGGGAGACTTGGAATGGCACTGTTTGGGATCTGACATCATCAGTCTCAGGTCTTCTAACAGATATCAGCATTTTGTGTGTTTGCAGCATGGAAAGTTGGCATGTTATGGGGCTTATTATGTAAAGAGCCTTGACACCAAAATAACAAGATAGCAGATGATTAATAGAAATGTTTTTTAAAAGGCTGCTGTATATCAAAGATGCTTTGGAGAGACAGAAGAGGGTTTCCTGGGAAGAACCTTTTCTTGAGCATCATCTGCAAGTTATTCCCTGTTGTACCGTGTTTTGAGCTCCGTAGATGATGTGTGGGTTTGCCCACATTACCTTCAGCTGCATGTTTGCCCTCCATGCACACCGTCTCCTCCAGTGTTCAGGGCAGCGTCTGCCATTCTTTCATCCGAACACTGATCCTGCTTGTTCTGGTTTAATCCCAGCCGGCAGCTAAGCACAACACAGCCTTTCACTCACTCCCTGGCCCCCGGTGGGATGGGGGAGAGAATCAGAAGAGTAAAAGTGAAAAAAAAACCTCATGGGTTGAGATAAGAACAGTTTAATAATGGAAATAAAATAGTAATAATAATCATAAAATAATATACAAAGCAAGTGATGCACGATGCAATTGCTCACCATCCGTCAACCGATGCCCAGCCAGTGCCCGAGCAGTGGCCCCCCTGGCCAGCTTTCTCCTAGTTTATGTACTGAGCATGATGTCATAGGGTATGGAATATCCCTTTGGCCAGTTTAGGTCAGCTGTCCTAGCTGTGCCCCCTCCCAGCTTCTTGTGTATCTTCAGCCTTCTCAGTTGGCAGAGCATGAGAAGCTGAAAAGTCCTTGATTTGGTGTAAGCACTACTTAGCAACAACTAAAACATCACTGTGTTATCAA
>NW_009201625.1:185363-195368 GCF_000690835.1 Fulmarus glacialis | reverse complement strand
TATTCTCTGCCAAAACCAAAAAAAAGAAACTCCCCCAGCTACTAGGAAAAAATTAACTCTATCCCAGCCAAAACCAGGACACTGCTTTAGACACCCTGTCTTTAGTTTATTTCTAATCAGCTGCAGGGAGAAGGGAATCCTGTCCGTTCGCTTGTGTTTGGCAGAGCTTGTTTCAATTCTGTTTGATTTTGCTTAGCTCTCGTAAAGTTGATCCCGAAGGGCCCTGTCCATTGCATCAGCTTGCTGCTTGCTTTCAGCTTCCATGCTTTTGCTTGCTTGCAGGCAGGCAGTCACCCAAGAGCAAAGTCAAACAAACTAGGCTACCAGGAGGCCAGCCAGAGGCTGTTCTTGCAAAAGAAATTTCACCCATCTTACCCAGAAAAGGGTGGGGAAAGAGACAAATTCTCTATTAAACTCCTGGCAAAGGGACACCCTGAATACTCCCCTTTCTCATTTGAAAACAAATAGAAATAATTTCTTTGTGTTGTGGGGGTGGAGGGACCTGTTATGGATGCAAAGTTTTTGCTGTTTGTAGTTTCAATCTAAATTTCAGCTGCCAGTGTTTCAGGGCTATGTAACAGCCAAAACAGAAAAAAACCCCACAATATTTAACAGTAAAGCTACAAAATTGTAACATTCATAAGTGAAGGAAAGCCAGATGTAAAGGTGTCCTGGTCAAGCTTTGTTCAACTTTTTCTTTTTTTTTTTTTTCTTTTTTATCTTTTTTTTTTCTTTTTTTTGTTATACATTGTCACAGCCTTCACTTAATGAAATAAGACACATTGTCTTGTTTGTATTTCTCTAATGTGTGGAGCCTGCTCCTCTTCTGGTCTGGGTAGATATTAACAGGAGAAGAAATGGGAGCACAGAAGATGCTGTCTACCTGCAACACAGTGCCACAATGTTCTCCAGCAGCCTGTATCAGAAAGCCCTGCTCAGCTGTTGGCACGCAAAGCAGTAGCATGCTGCATGCATAAGAGCAGTAAGGGGATCAGAGCATGCTCATTGCATGTTGAGCTGCCTGAGAATTCAGCTGCCACACACTGACAAATTTTCTATTAAGCCTGTGGTTTTTTTGAAGTTTACAACTTGACCATATTTATGTAGATTTTTGTTTTTCACATTGATGGTACAAGTGCCATCTTTGAGAGCAGGGCAATCCTTCTGTCAAATTTTACATTCCTATTCTGAGCAAAGGCGTTACAGTTTTTCAATGGAACTGCTGTTAAATTGTTTATTTCTTTTTTCACTTGGACAAAAAGATGCCTTTTTTCACTTTTCCTTGGGAGTGGAACTGTTCTAGCTGAAACTTCAAAGAAAATAATTCTGAAGCAGATGCTGTATCATGGAAAACTTCAGGTTGAGACATTTCAGTGCAATAGCTTTAAAAGCAATGATAAAGCAGAGGCCTTTCTGCAAGAAAAAAGATGTTAAATGCTATCTGCATTGCCTACACTTACAAAACATGAGTTGATAGGGCTTTTTAGGGAACCACGTGCAAATGTTCTCCCATTCTTTGTGGGAGCAGCACCAATTTCACCCCAAATACTACCATTGATTTGTATGGAGGGTCAAGAGCTCAAGAACCCTCGACTTCTTCAGGGGTACTGAGCACATTTAAATAGAGACAACCTTGCTGCTGCCTGCAAATGCAGGAAAGACAAAGGTCTGTATTCATCCTTCCATTCCCAGGAGGCACCAAAGGATGGTGTTAGCATGAGAAAACCCAAGTGCTCTCTTCTGACTTCAGCTGTGGCTCGGTGACCTCCAGCAAGTCCTCTGAAAGCAATATGCCTGAGCAACCCCCGTCAGCAACCCTGGGCTCTACGCAGTCCTGTCATCTCTGCTTGGAAAATTGCTTTGGCTTTGCTTCCTCAGCAATTTTAAAAGCTCCATAGAGACTGTAACTCCAATGGCTCAAGTCAGCAAACCCACGCTGCTCATCCATTCCCAAACACATCTCTCATTTTGAGACAGAAAATGGAATTAAGAGCTTTCCTTTAATATATGTATATATAAAAAAGAAAAATTAAGGAAACAGGCATTTGAGGCAAGCTGAAGATGTTTTTTGCCTTTTATTGCCTCTGCTTGAATCAAACCATTTAGACTAACATTATTCTTTCCAATATATTTATGAGTATGCTACTGCCGTGACTCATTTATGACACAGGAAGCGTGTGAGGGTCACATGCCTTAGAGCCTGTCACCCATTGGGTCTCTGCCGTCCGACCCAAAGAAAAGGCTAACAGCCATTATTTTCTTTGTCTTTATTCTCATGGAAACAGAAAGTGGATTTGAGGTGAAACATCTGGTTTGTTTTGGGTAAATGTTATTTATCTCTTCTTTCCCCTTGGCTTTTTAATGTTTTATTCTTTTTTCCCCTTTTTGGAATAAGGGCCTTATTTGAAGCCCATTGGATTTTTCCATCGGCTCCAGCAAGACCTTGGATCACGCCCTAGATACAGATATGGATTTCTTTCCACACTCCTTTGTATCTGTCCTCTTGTGATCCCCGGTGGAAATGCCTTGTGCATTTGCTGAAGTGTTTGTTGTATCCCTGCCTACTGCATCTGAAGGTGTGTTTCCTCTTTTATTCTTAATATGTTTCATTCATGCCAACAACATCCTAGGTATTATACATTTTGGGGAGCAGGGAAGGGAGGTAAAGTCTTTTCCCTAGTAGACAAAGATCATGGTAGATTGAGGGAAGAGGGCTACGACACCGATTCTAACGCATTGCAACAATGCCAGGGACATGTCAGTTGCATGCAGAAATACAAATGAGCCTGCATTTTATTAAAGTCTCTACCAGACCATTCAGAGCTCAAAGTATGTGAGAAATTCTCTCTTCCAAACCTGCATGTGATCTACTGCTTGAACAAGTTCCCAAAGGATGTGCTTATGGTCCAAGTGACCAGGACACCAGCATTACAGACTGAACTTCTTCCTTCTTAAGCAGCAGGCTTTGGACAGAAGTTTTAGGTTTTAATACCAGCACCACTGGCTGACAGTCTCTGGCATACAATGTGCCTACAAACCTAGGACTGAAGAAATTTTTCTTTTGCTGCAAACAATGGCATCCTCTACGTATTAGCAAAAATAAATCTCGCATGTCTGGTATTCAGAAAGGCTTTCTACCTCCATTATTTCTACTGGATTCTACTGATTCTACTCAGACACTAGCCTCCAGCCAAATTTGGCTTAAATTGGCCTTGGCATTCAGTAGGTGTTAGAGCAGATGGACACTCTCTTAGGCATGTATGACTCTGTCCATACAAGCATTCCTTCTTTGGGGAAAAAAAAGGCTGCAAATACAGGTATCTCACTGGATACGTTAGTTTGAAACCCAGTGCTGTTGAGCGCATTTTGCATCTTGCTCAAATTTTCCATCTGCCCTATGCCCACACACCCTAACACCTCACTTATTGTGGCTGCTTTGAGAAAGGCTCTGCAGCTGAGGAGTTCACCTCTGCCCTCCTTCCCTTCCTTCTTAATATATGAACCTGCAGAGCAGCCAATGTTATTTAAAAAGTCTTGCTACTTGATTTCGGTTACGTTAATCCTTTCTCTATCTGAGAATTGACCTTAGGGTGTAACCGTGCATTTACACACATTACTCTTATTCTGCTTTCGCTTAATCTGTGCAAGTTTTCAATTCTGTGCTCTTTCCCATTAGTCAGGTCCTCGTTGTCTCCTCTCCCTGAACACCAAAGCAAAGTGTCCACATGGTTTCTGCTTTCTCCTTACCTTCAGAACTGACCTGGGGACAATTTGCTCTAATTTAGTAGAACTGATTGTCAAAATCAGACTTGGTTTCTAAATCAGTTGTTAAAATTATCATCCAGAAGGCTTTGCTCTCTGTGCTGGTTCATTCATGTGGTCTCTCTTCCTCTTTCTACTTACTAAGAGTAGCTCTGAAACCTTGATCCCCACTCCACCAGCTCCAGCTTTTAGCCTTGTTCCTGTATCCCACCTCTCCTGGTGAGCCAGTAGATACTTGGCCAATGTCGTAAACCCACCTAGAGTCTCTCTTCACTCACCTGCACACAGTGCTTCCTTTCTTTTTCCTCTTTATGTAGCCAAGGAACTATTTCTTATCTGTGCTAGCTTTATTCAGGGGTCTAGCTTACATCGCTTCTCTGAAGTTTGCCTAATCAGAGCAGTCCCTTGTAGCCTTTAAATAAATTTGTTGATCGTATAACTACTCCTGGTTTCACTGACTCATTCCTGAAAGCAGCATTGGAACAAATAGCCAGTAGGACTGCTTGCAGTTTTTGCTACTGTTCTCCTCTATTGTCAGGCTACCAGTGTAAAAAGAAGGAAAATGATGATGAACTACTTCAAAGTGAGTTAATTCAGTGGGACTAAATATTTGCAGAATATTCTGTCCTTTCTTCCTTGCCTGTCAGCATAACTGAAGCCTGCAGGAAATTTCTAAAGCACATGGAAATCTAGCCATCAGGTCTATGTGGAAAGATCAGTTACATTTTCACATAAGCCTTTGGTTTATTCACTAACTTCTTTGTGCAGACTGCAGGGTTTCCCTGCCTTTCTTGGTTTTGACCCAGGTAGACCAGATGGCAATAATTGAACCCTAGGTTGTGAAAGCTTGTAAATTATCATGGAAGGAGTTATCACCAGAAAGCAATGGCTGGAGCTGCCTTGCCAGCCACAGTGATAGGAAAGCCCTTTCCCTGTGAAATGCTATTTGGTTGCCTAGAACAAGGCACTGTACCCCTACAGTCCTTGAGGTGGGGCACCCTCAGGAGCATCTGATTTTAGGAAACTAGCAGTTTCCATCTTGTTGCTGTGAACTAAGACACTTATTTTTAAATAACTTCCCTCTTTCTTGGCTTTAAGTCCATCTGCTTTTGTTTCCTACATTCAAAGGATCTTATATGAGGAAGTGGGTGGTCATCCAGCTAGAAATACCACCATGCTCTCACACCATCTGGCTGTTTCCTGAGATCCTCCCGAGCATATTGCCCAAAAGTGACCTCCAGAATGCTTATGTGCTGGTGGGGATTAAATGTTCAGACAGAACGTGTGAGCAACAGATGAGACTGTACTGTATGAAGCTGTTCTCCAAGGACATTCTTCCACTTGTCCCTTGAACAAGATCTGAAACAACATCTGGACCAGGATTTTTGTCACATGACTTTAAATATGCTGACATTTGACTTCAGTGACACATTCTGATACCCTTTCAAAATGAAGCACCTACCGAATGAGGATTTAATTTAGATTTAAGATTGTATTTGTTGTCTATTAATAAAGTACTACGTAATAACTCAAACCACATTTATTGAGGCTGTTGTGATTATGTAACAGGCTATTATGTTTCTAATAATTAGCTGGCACCATTCAATTACATATGAATTAAAGAAGTTTTCTAGTTTACTAAGGAGCCAGAAGTTGTTCTGAGCATGGATTTGGTGTTGGTAACCAAAGCAACCTCATGCTCTGGAAATGAGATTTATCCTAGGTGACAGCTGCCCACATTTTTGCCTTATGTTCTTATTCTTGACTTGTAAAGATCATCTTGACAAGGGGAGACCAGGAAAGGTAGAGAGCAGGAGTTCAGGAACAGGAGGCTGAAGACACTGGCCCAGGATAACACAGGAGGAAGTCTGAGGTGGACCAAGATGTGAATGTGGGTCTCCTGAAGTTATTCTCTTGTTTCATGCAGCCTGGTACTGCAGGTGGAAATCCTGCCCCTGCTGCTATTCCATAACCCAGGGGAACCTTTTAACCACCTGGTTAGTGTTCCCCTGTGGTGTGGGAGTCTGTTTTTACAAAAGGAATCAAAAACTTTGAAAGGTCTTTTTTTTCATCGTAATGTGGAAAGGGAACATATATGAAATCTCAGTTTCATGGGGTGGGAAAAACGTTTCCCTCTCTACTCTAGAGCAGATTGGTAAACAACTCATGATAGCAATTGAATGCTGGGGGGATTTTTGATCTGTGCAGCTGTGCATAATCCTTATTATTTTTACAAGTCACTGGAGGCATTTGGTAGGGTCAACATGGTAAGAAATCTGGACGTGAAAGTGAAACAAAGTGTCTGTCAGAGGGGCCAGCTTTTAATTGGAAACTAAATTTAATTTTAGAGGAAGAGTAAAATACCACACTTCTAATGAGATCCAGGGCACTCCAGAGAACAGCCTGCAAAGAACATTTAAATAAAAAAGTCCTGTTTAGAAAGACCTGTTGTAAATGACGTCTTGATATTGTAGGTAGATAAATGCACTTGAGCTCATGCCTCACAAATGAGAAACCATATACGAAACATGCTTGTGACTGAAAGTAAGATTTTGAGAGTAGTTTTAACTTTAACCAGGAAAAGTTGATTATTATTTTTTGAACTGTTCAGAGAAGCTAAAGGTTTTCTTCCTTCCCTTCCCTTCCCTTCCCTTCCCTTCCCTTCCCTTCCCTTCCCTTCCCTTCCCTTCCCTTCCCTTCCCTTCCCTTCCCTTCCCTTCCCTTCCCTTCCCTTCTCCCCTCCCTTCCTCTCCTTTCCCTTCTCCCTTCCCTTCCCTTCCCTTCCCTTCCCTTCCCTTCCCTTCCCTTCCCTTCCCTTCCTTTCCTTTCCTTTCCTTTCCTTTCCTTTCCTTTCCTTTCCTTTCCTTTCCTTTCCTTTTTTCTAAAATATTTGGAAGGGGATTATTTTTATGTGAAAGTGGAAAGCAAGGACCACACTTCATTGTAAGTGAAAATTTCCAATTTTCTTGAGATGCTTTCAATTAAAAGACAAATTGAGAGGGCTTTTTTTTTGTTTGGATTTCTTTTTTTTGAAAGTTTTGAGTTCTGCACCTTGAAATAATTCAGGCTGTTCAAAACATAGTACAAATGTTGGTACTTATAAATAAGCTTTTAGAAGTGGTAGCGATTTTTTTTTTTTTTAGGTAGACTGCTCAAACGAGGTGAAACCTTGAGCTCAGATTTTGATCCTTAAAAAGTCATTTGAGGACGAAGGAGTTTTCATGCTTTGTGCATGGCAACAGCCAGAGGATGAGGGCAGAGGAAGAAAGGATGGTGGGCTCCTGCCTCTGCCTCTTCCAGTATGCAAGACCCTGAGGACAACCTGGGAGGTGGAGAGGGATGCAATGACACTAAGAGGACCAAAGCCAGCCTTCACTCCCTCAAGGACGAAAGGAAGCAGAGACAAGAGGTTTTGCTTTCCTATTTCACCAAGTGTACTTAAATCCCTTAAGAAAGCTGAAAGTTTTTTTGGATGAGGAAGGAGGATGATGTTCCTTCCTCCCTCCCCCTCTTTTATTCTTAGCCTATTCTAACCAATTTGTTCAATGTAGCAAAGCCTTGAAGTCAGACACCTCAACAGAAAAATGATGGAATGTGAAAGGATGTAGGCACCCCTGTAGTGTCCTTGTGTGGTAATTAAAATTAAGTCAGGGCTAAAGGGATTAGTAACCAAGTACAAGAGGAAAAATTGGGTGAGGAACAGTTAAAAATGCCTCTCTCTTTTTCTTGGGCTTCAACTGCAAGGCTGAATAAAATGACCAAATCTGATTAAATCAGACATTTCAGGCCAGAGACAGCTCTCTAGGGAATAAGGGTAATACCTGTCTCCATACCACACATCAGACCACACTTGGCTTTTTTAGCTGGACTGCCCCGGAGTCTAATTTGAGTGGGTTATCTCCATGTGAAGGAGCATGGTACAACCACAAGCCCCTGAACTAACAGATTCGCAGTCACTTCTTTTGCAGCTGGGTTGACTTTGCCCCTCTCTGGATGTAGAGGGAGAAGGTTAAATATGGGGGATGAGAGGGAAGGAAATGATACATGGAGAAACCATTTTTTTGCCTTCCCTCCAGCATATATCAGTGGATAATGAAATTTTTCAACTGATTAGATGTCCCATTGGTCGGAAAATTTGGAAGCAATCATGCAATTATATCACAAAACCTCAGAGTCATGTACATTCAGCCAAGTAGAGAAACCAAACTATTAGCAAAAATAGAGAGAGAGAGAGAGAGAAGAAAAGAAAAAAGACTATTTATATTGCAATACTGGTCCGAAAAAATGGAAAAGAAAACACAATGGAAACTTTTCTGCAAACAATTAAAGGAGGGGGAGAAAGGCTCAGGATGGGGCTGGTGTTTCAGGATAAATATAGAATTTATAACATAGTAAGAGCTGTTTTTGGTGGGTCTTAATTGAAACTACATTGCTTGCCCCTCTGCTGCTGCGTCTCAGTGCTACAATCCGTGAGAAAAAGAGGGACAGGGTGACTTTCCTAGTAAGGGACTGATACATCTCACTAGAGAAAACAATGATTGGCAATGCTCATTGTGAGCACTTGGGGCACTTCTGTAAACAGGGGCATGGACTTGTGCTCTGCTCCACGCCACAGTGTCTCTGCTCCTGACAGACAGTGTTCAGCCCCCATCTGCTCCAGAAGCCATCAGACACAGATACAGTTTTGCCAAATGAAGCCATTTGCCTGAACTAATACTTTTTTCTCTTTCCTTTTTCTAACAGGAGGGTTTCTTGCTCCTCTTGGTGACAGGATGAAAGAAAGCATCGCTTTTGTGCACTCCTAAATTACCTAGATAAGGACTCAGAAGCACAATGTTTTCATTGGTAGAATATGGAGCAATTTGGGGGTGAAACCTGACCCTGTTGAAATCTCTGGCTTTTTTTTGGTCTTGGGGGTTAGAAACTGACCTCACCATTAGCAGCCTCTGTCAACAGCCTCCTTCCTTTCCAACTGCTCACCCTCTCCCCAGGGTGCCACCAGATGTGGCGTCTCTGGGGGTACCCTTGCATGTGGTGGTTGAGATGACATCTAAAAGGGAGCATCTGTGCAGCAGTAGTGAAAGGGTGTGTATGGCAAGATGATCACAGGAGGATCAGCTGCAATTGAAGAAAGGGCAGGTATCTATGCAGCATGCTCCGTAACGAGGTGAGGATCACATCAGCTTCCCAGAATCCAGGATCCTGGCTTACCCTATTAGACAGTGATGGAGCCAGGCACAGATGGAGATCTGAGATCCAGAATCTGGTCCAAGTCCACCATTTTAGTCTTCTTTTCCCACTTTGAATGGACTTCAAATGAATTTTAAATCCTGTTCCACTGAGGGACAAGTGGGAAGAGTTGGGCCAGGATGGGGTGGGCAGAGGAATTAAATAAATATTAGTATATTGCTGGCAGATATGAATGGAAAAAAGAATGCTGAGGTGATCCAAAGCATAAATTGAATCTGAGCTAGCCACTTAACCTAATTGCTTTGTCTTGTCCCCATCCTGATTGTGACAATTGGTTTCTTCCCACAGATGGACTCCATCCCACACTTCTTGTTGGGATTTGAAATGCTCCACTAGTTCTGATGTCTCGGTACCTTGCTATTAATGGAAGGAAAGTATCCCTTCCCCTTGGCATCACAGACATGTGAAATTCACTACGAACTAGAAATGTTTTTATTATTTAATTTTTTTTTCCAAGACAAAAAGAAAATATTTGGCAACTCCATGCTTGTTTGGTGCTGTGGTTTGATCTGGTTCCCCAGAAAAGTGGGGGCTGTTCTTTGGATTCTGCAAAGCCTCCCGGGGTGAGGGGAAATTGGTGGCTCTTCGGGAGCTTCCTGGAATGTGAAATGCCATTTAACACTGGCTTTATGTTTTCAGATGCTTGGGATCTCTGGAGTCTCAAAGACTCAGGGAATGCCAGGGCAGGATGGACAATTAGATGGGTTAAAAAGGGGAACTCATTAAGAGCATATTCAGAGCAGAAACTGCAAGAGAACAGTTACATTCTTTGCCTTATTCTTTACAAAAATTTTGAGAGCCAGTGGAAAACAGACTGTCACAGGGCTGGATCCAGGCCTGGTGGAGGCAGGGTTATGTTTTTGTTTTGCTTTCCACCAAACACTCAACACCCCAATTTTCTCTTCTTCTCTTGCAGAGGAAAAAAAAAAATGATTCAACAAAGAGCTCTTCACCCACCAGTTCTCACTGTCCCACTGAGTCTTTTATAAAATT